>NW_028277243.1:300000-413120 GCF_059751315.1 Micrasema longulum | reverse complement strand
TACATACCCCGTTCCAAGCTAGGCAATTATATTTTGATTCATGACAATGGTTTACAAGTTAATAGAAGCACAGACTAATAAAATATAAACTAACTCGTATACACATTTTTTTAAATACATATACACACACACATACACATACACATACACACATATACATATAAACATACATACACATATACATATACACATAAATATATACATACATACATACACACATATGTACATACACCTATATACACATACATAAATTCATAAAACATAGACAATTTATTTAATATAATGCGAAATTTCATATAACAAACATTTAATTCTATTTGAAAAAATACTATTTTTTTTACATGTCTATTTACAATAATATTAGATGCGATGAAAATCAAAAAATTAAGCTTTTTTTTAAAGAACAGCTTATATTTTAAAAACGGTTCCAGCAATTGCTTGAAACATATTTTTTGCTCCAAACTGTTATTTAGAAACAGTTTAACAAAACAGTTTAATTTTAAAACGGAAACTGTTACTGCTACTTCTTTTAAAAAACTGAAACTCCCATTTCTAGTCTAAATTATGGCAGCGAGGTAAAAAAAATTGTTTCCGGGAGGCATGGAAATTTTTTTTTTCTAGGAGGCTCAGTAGCATGAAGGCTGGAAACCACTGCCCTAGGGAGTTAAATACAGTCATTGTCTACAAAAATTTGAACACACAAAATATTGTTGATTAAAACTAAAAGTTTTATTATAATAATAAAATAAATCATCACAATCATTCCGCACCCAATGGTGCATAGGGCACTGCATTGGTACACCAATCGTAACTGTCGTAATTGTAAGTGGTAATGTAATTTTAAAATTATGTATCTATTATTTAACTTCTTAATTTATTTATTTTATTTTCAACCAAGATACATGCTAGAAAACATACAATTTGAAAGCATTCGTCGATACAATATTACATGCATATATATCTTCAATTATAGAATTACACAAAATAGATTTATATGTTAAGATGTAATACATATTTTTGAATATTTTTTTTATACAGGATACAATGCAATAAAAAATAAGTTTTACGTGTGTACTTATTACATAAGATTTATTCCTAAGAGATTATTCGCAAGAGCTGAGAGAGTATCATGACAATTTTATTGTTTCGGCAGTATATATTATATTCCCGACACATGCGGGCCATAGGTGTGTGGTATGTAGCATTATTTGAAAACAAAGGCAGTTTATATATTTCCCGATGTTTGAGTGTTCTCAATCCCGCATTTATTTGTATTTTATTAAGGAAGTTAGTATTTACTTTGCAGTTTAATATTTTATACAGAAATTTTAAATCGAAAACAACGCGGCGTTTTATCAGAGAATTAAAATGAAAAAGAGTTAGAAATTGCTCGTAATTTGAATTTGAACGTAGGTTAGACATTTGGAACTTATACAAAAGGTATTTTAAGAACTTTTTTTGAATAGATTCTATTGAATTTATATAAATAAATAACTGTTTAGTATTAATTTGTTTTAAATACTTTATTTTACTTATAATTCCACTTACATGTATGTGTTTTAATGTATATGCAACTAATAATTCAATTAAATAAAATAAAAATTAGCGCTCTTTAAGTTTTTTTATATTTATGTATTCTTCCAGTAGTATTTAATGATTATTTTTAATGTATTTTTAAAGTACACACATATTATTGCGGATTTTCAAAATATTATTTACGTGAGTGCATTTGGTATTTGTATAATATATTGTAAAAACCGAAAAAATAAAATAGTAACGTTAAAAATAATCGATGACACTACCAACTACCATGAGACCACAACCCAGTTTTTGCAGCAGTATATTTAATGTTTATTATGTAATCCTAGGGTGATTCAAGTGACCAAGGAGAGAAGAGCTGCCAAGGATTGGGAAACTAACTGGGGCTTCCTGAAGGACCATGGAGCCTTTCTTGAAGAAGAAGCTGCCCGTCAAGGTAGCGTTTTACTTGATGCCATTATATCCGAGTAATAATTCACTAGAGAAGCCCTTTAGCTCTATTGCATACAACAAAAGCGTTTTAAAATTTAATGTTTAACAACAAACGTTGTAAACGGTGAAGTTCAGTGTAGGTTGAAAAAAAAGTTATTTGGTCCCAAGTGGGCTACATTATAGAGATAGATTATCAAAAATCAATAAGCAAATTTTTAAGATTAAAAAGAATAATGCAGATAACCAAACAAAGTACCTACAAACACTTACCATTTCACCAGTTTCGCTCAATCGGCAAGAACATGAGATCTCTCCAAAAAAATAAGATCTAATAAATAAATATTTAAGATCTAATAAATAAATATTTGTAACAATAATAATGACGAGTGATATAGATTCTTGATTGTTTTCTTCTCGAGATGATATGAAATAATGTTGATTTTACAAAATAATATCCGCAGATGGGACTCGATTTATGATGTCTTCGGCTGGTGTATTTTTTACTCCGGGTTGCCTCAGTTGATGATTTCCCAGAAGATTATTTGTCGACATTTTAATTCAGTAAATGATCGTCTGCTTCCTTGCATTTGTAAATTTGTGTCTCATGATCTTAAAGAAAACTTTAAAATGCTGACATCGACTTTTCCAGATATTTACGAATAAACTTCGTAATAATTAGTGATCCATTCGAATCATGGAGTAAATATACTACATTGTAAACTCTTTATCATCGAACAAAATAGATAAAAGATGGAGTAAATAAAATAAAATAAGGTGAAAAAGGTAGAAAATAAAGGTAGAGAAAAAAGGTAGGTAAAGAAAGAAGGGAACCTGTATAAAATACAATCTGATTAGAATGTGATATCTCTTTCTACAAGAATTTCGGTAATAAATTTAAAACAAAAAGGCTTACGTTACGTTGAACATTCCCTTTCTTGAAGGACTACATTTTTGAAATGTGCGATCGCTTCTCTTCGAGTCTTTGGGCGGCAAATGGAAAGAAATCTACTTCTAATGCACGGATATCGTATGGATGAGTTACTACCGCGGCCGTCAGATGGCACTAAATCAGGGAATTTAGAATTATAATCCAGTACTAAAATGCTTTCAGAACGGGGTACGTTGGACTTGTTTTTTACAACGTTACAACGTGTAATGGACTTTTTCAGTTCGCGCTTACGGTTCTTGACCTGAATACCTACGGCCTGTTGTATTGCTTTAAACTGTAGCTTACTTTGTGGTTGATAATCATAGAATGGTTTTTCTCCGTATGGGCCGCTCTATTACTCTAAAGCCATCACACATACTATAAACTGCAGTTCAAATAAACTTCAAAATAAATATTTTTATTTCATTTATCCTGATTTGATGCATAAGACCAATCATCTTATCTTCATGTAGCAGATGATTAAACTGCACTTTATATTGAAAAATCAGAAGTCACGAGAAGATGAATGAATGTAGAGGTAGCGAGATCTGATTGGTGAGGCGTTCTATCCTCTCTGCCTAGTCTACAGGGTTTGTTGTATTTTGTAGGTTTTTAAAAATACTTGTTTGATGGAGTACATTATGGACTTCTAGATTACCTAGATTCTTTCAGCACAAATATGCCGAGGCAAGATGCGATGTGCGGTGTGTGATGGGCAAGCTTTTTTTGTATCAATTCTTCTTCTTTTTACACATCCACTACTAAGTAGACCATGTGGACATCACCAAACGCCTGCAGGAGACCTATAGTCAACCATTGCTCTTGCCTCTTCCTCCGTCAATCTCGCATCCCTTAGTTCCGCTGAATAAAGGTGAAAGATCTTTAATGGATGGCCTTTCAGAACAGCAGAAGACCGCAAGTGAAAAAGAGGCAACTTGGTTCGAGTTTGACGTTTGCAAAAATAATGTCATATTTGGCCCTCCTGAGGCATACGCAGCATGTGTCCAAGTCAGGTCCACCACCACACCTTCAAAATGCTAATTAAAGAAAATTAGTGCATTTGTTCGCAGACTGCAATGTTGATAATGAAATCAAACCTAGTATTTTCCTCAAACACTTACTTCCAAAACTCAGAAGTTTGACGTTTGAGTTTTCATACTAAATGTGAGCTTTTGTGATTTGCTAGCATTGAAAAATAATAAATTCACCTTTAGTATAATTTGTTCCAACAATACTGTGAGTATATAAATAGTGGAGCTAGATAGAAATAAAATGGATTGTCTCATTCGCCTGAACCAATATTGAATAAACTGCTTCACAAATGTATACATATGCTATAACATATGTTATGTTTTTGTTCTGTCGTTGTGCGTTATGTAATATAAATAATATAGATGTACTTAAATTAATTATAAACATAAATACGTAGTGTTTAAAACTGTCATTAAAACATTTTGTTAATTATCTCTGTTTATTAAGTATTCTTTGTTTATTCTCAAATGTAAAAATATTTGTAAAAAAGGTATATTGTTAAGCGTCCTCAGCACGGGTAACCCCAGTGAGGTCACGTTATTTTTATCATTAATCATAGATTATAATGGAAAAAAATATTAATAAATAAATATGCAAGTCTTTGACAAAAACTGGATTCCTTCTAGGGAGTTTTCAAAACTAGCCAATGACAAGAGTACAATTTCCTTCCTAAAAAGTTAATTAATCTTTGTTAAATATCCAACCAACAAAACATATGCTTTCTAAGTATTTCTGATTTATTTGAAAGCGTACTAATCTCTATTATTGTAATTTCTTTTAGGTTTCTCTAAAGAAGAATATTGGAATGCCATAAAGAAGGTTCGATATCGGTACTCATCTCCTGTTCGCTCCGATCCTGTTAAATATTCTTCCAAATCGGTCCCTAAAACATCAAGTGGTAAGATTAACACAAAAAACGTTTAATTATACTGATAAATTAAATAGAACTTATAAGGTTCTTTTAAAAGAAAGGTCGTTTTAGCTTAAGCTAGTAATAATAATAATTGGCTGATTTACGTAGTGTCATTTTTGTGAAAAGTTACCTCTAGAATGCTTTTCAGTTATTTAAACTAACATTCTATCTAGGCTAACACAACATATTACACTTTCCGATTTAAACATTGAGAGTATGATGAACAAAAAAAGTGAAATTTTAATTAAGAACTGAACTGACTGGGAATGTCGATAATTCGCAAGTCAGAAGGCAAGCAGTTCCAGGGACAGGGGCTGGCAACGGCAAAAACACGATCATTGAACCTAGTATTTGGGCAGCGCCAATATCCAATGATAACAAATCATTTATTATTTTACGTCTGAAACCAAGTCTATTCCGAACATTGAAATGCTAATGTGATTTCAAAGAATTTTTTTGTTCATAGAAACTGGATTCAACTCCCTGGGGAGCTGTTAATATTAACATATTACAACAGAGATGAAGAACATTTTAGAGAAGGTTGATAAATCCACCTGGTCCACAAAGAAGTTTAGAAATTGAAAGAAAAAAAAGGGCGTCAGGCGTTGGCTAGTATGTAGGTGAAATAATTCAATTAGATGAATCTCACCCGCATAAATAAAGGTTTTAGCTCTTTAACTTCACAAACATCAACAGATGAAAAAATTTAAGGAATACAGATTTTCAAATATGGGCTTCTACCATTCTTGGTGAATGTTACACATTGTGTAAAGTGGCCACTTAAACCAACCAATGACCCCTCTAAAATGTTCTTCATCTCGGTTGTAATATGTTGATGGAAACATGAACACTGAAAAAAAAGGAAAGATATAATATGCTCGAAGCATTTGAAATGTGTTGCTGGAAACACTATACTACTATGTGAATCACAAATGTCTCCATCCTCCAAGAATTTCATAAAAAGCTTTCAGACATATTGTGAGAAAAAATGAGGGCAGTCCCTGTAGTATAAATAAATCTGGTCGCAGCAGGAACCGGTGAGTGTTGAAAGTACACCAGCAAGTGAATGGTCTCCTACAATATGGTCCGACCATACATAGGAACAAATGAGGTCATCATTGAACGTTGCCCTCAACCTGGCCCAGGACAAGGAATGGGGGTGTATCATACATCCTTAGAGTAATAATACGCCGCTTTCTAATAGAGTAGTCCATTAAAAACCATTATATGATTATTAACCATAAAGTTTACTACAGATTACAGCTATACGATGGGCAGTAGGTATTCGGGTTGAGAGTTGCAAATGCAAACTGCAACCGTCCGATACACGTTTGTTGTTAAACTAATAATCAAACCAAAAATTTAGTACGCCATTGTGCTATGCAATAGAGCCAAAGTGCTTTTCTAGCGAATTATTACTCTGAGCATACATCATACACCTAGAGCCTGGTATCCCAATAGATCCCGACGCTTAGCATTAACCAATATGACGAAGAGAAATAATGGAATTTGGAGTCATTTTTTGTTGTTCATAAGTAACTCTTACAAACAGTATGGTAATAGGTTGGTAGAGCAAGAAAAATATCAAACATTGTAGATTTACAGTACTCAGGTACTACTATAAAACCAATTAGGGCAGACCATGACCATTATAAGTCCTGTCGTATTTACATATCTGATTTTCAAAGCTTTTAAATAGTTTTATAATCACTTCAAGGAATTTACAATGTTCAATCAATTTAATTAGATACTGTAAAGAATTTACTTCCCTTTTTTCCTCAATCCAATGAAGTACAATATTGTGTACTTCTGGATTACCTTCTTTCAGCAGAAAGATTACTGAGAGCTCCATTGAGCAGCTTTTCTCATTTGGCAACGAGCAATTTTTATTTGTATGCGGGCACATTCAAGTAGACTTAAGTCTTCGAGTAGATGCGGTTTGTGGTATGTTATGAGGAAGCTGTTCTACCATTAGACCACAGTTCAACTCATTACTCAAACATGTAATAGGTACTCTTATTGAGTATTAAGTATTCAAATGTGAAGTCTGTAATGAAGCTTTACCAAGGTTAATTTACTAATGACATGAATGACAGATGCCGTGGTGCAGTTGATTTGGCGGCCAATAGTGAACAGGCGTCTCAAGAAAAAAGTCCAAGATAGTTTTTTTCTCAATTAGTCTCGGTGTTGTGTGAATATGGGAATATCCTCTCTTTCCACTTGCTGACAAGCCTGTTAAATAGCGGCTTAGCGGGTTATGCCTTCTTATTTTATTTTTCTTAATTAACTCGTAATTTTCAATTTAGCGTGATCATTAAAATAAATGCTTTTTTCAGCAATGGTGGGCTGGAGAGCAAATCAACCTTTGGAAAGAAGAGATCCTCCATGGGTGCCTCCTCAGCCTCGTGTCAAGCCAGAATACATTATATTTCTTGGTTGAATATACATTATTCACACAGGCTTTTAAGTACATCCAGAAATCAATTATTCTTAACAATCGTACATCCTGAAATTTATTTTCTAAACAACAGAATATTTGTGAGCATTAATCAGACCTAAAATAAGCTCTCAATTGTGTTCTCAAAAACTGTGAAAAGCTTCTCAAAATACTATTTGCCTACAAAAGAATCTCACATAGAGAATTACTATTAATGAACAGAAGATATGGATAAATTGTTCCATAAATAAAACCATATAGTTCTGCGAGGTAGAATTGAATAGTAATATCAGCATAATTTAATTACACAATTTTGTAGTGTTGTTATTATTACTAGGTAACTTCAAAATCCGTATTATTTGTATCGTCCTCCGTGACTGCTACAAATAGCCAAGTCACGATTCATTCAAATCTTTATATATATAATTCCTCTTGACGTGTGATGTCACTGAACTCCTCCTAAACGGCTTAACCGATTTACAGGTCTTTGCACTGTGCGTGTTCGTAGATATTAAAATCTTCAATCTAATATGTAAACAAGAAGTAAGGAGCATAAATGTTTTGTTCGTCGATCTACCAGGGTTGTATTCTACTCGAATGCATTTACAAAAAAAATGGGAAGTTGTTGTTTTTTTGTGAATAAAAAAGTTTGTTTTTGAATGTTTACAAACAGCATTTTTTGTGGATCTCAATCTGATTATTTCCTTAAATTCCTCATAATTTCTACCTATTTATTTCTTTTTACTGGATTTTTGGAAATACTAAAATAACATTATATTAAATACATTTTAAATAATCGTATTCCTACATATGTACACCCTTCTACATTATTTCCGCGCCCCTCTGTTTGACTCTGTTAATTTAATAAAAATGATTTTTTTTCAACATTATCGATTCCTTTTCGTGCTACTGTGGATATCCTAATCAATCTTCTGAACACATCCTGTGGTCTTGTCCCTTTCCCCCTCTCTATAAATAGCAAATAGCGCTTCTCGCTACTATCCGTGGCCCTGTTGTAGGTCCTGCCGGATATACATATCTTGGTGGCTTCCAAAATGAATTTCGAGGCTTTTAAAAAGTTTTACAATAATTTTGGCGAATTGATCATGTCCAATCAATTTATTCACAGTCAGTGAAGAATTCACTTCCAATCCAAAGAAGTACATATTGTGTACTTCTGAATAACCTTCTTTCAGCACAAAGATGCTAAGGCTACCAGATTACCGAAAGCTTCCTGGGGCAGCTTTTCTCGTTCAGCAACGAGCAATTCTTCCAAGTATGTGGACACCGTCAAGGAGACTTATGTCTTCATATGCCGTGTGCAGTATGTGGTGGGCAAGCAGTACCATGCGCGAGATATCTAAAATCTATACTTAATATCATAATCTAAAGAAGCACTTTCCTCAATATTCTCCAAATCACTGTAGCAGTGGTGACACTTAAGAGGTTGAAGATTCATCATAATAAAAATGTTCATTTATTGTTATTACGCCGATCTCCGGAGAGGGAAAAAATAAAACAGAATTAAACTCAGTAAAATGTATTTGGTGCCAAACATAATATATCTATGAATCCTATAACTAATTAACAACTGACAATCGAAAATCTATATTTAATATCACAATCTAAAGAAGCACTCGCTTAAATATTCTCCAAATCGCTGTAGCAGTGGCTTCGCATCACATAATAGCTAAAGGATTCTAATGGTGGGGGTGTTATTACCAAATATATTCACATATAATAAAACAAATTTACATATTTCTTAATGTGTTGAAAGAAGGAAGAAAGAGGGAGATTAAATTTATAAAATATAACACTTTATGGAGACCACTTGAATTTATTTGTAGCACTAATTTATAGTGTCAGAAAGCAAAAATCTTTCCATTTACAGTTGTAGTTACTGCTGCTGAACCCGTTGTTAGTTCTTACCTATAAATAGAACGATCTGTGCTTTCCGAAGCCATATGGTAGTGGAGGTGCAGACGTGAACAAATATGGGTCGGGTTAAATGCGGCTCCCGCTGACTCTTGATAAAAAAATATAGAAACTTTATTTACCCAATACACTTGTATTTTGCGAGTTTTCTTTTCTAAATGTTGTAAGTATATTTTTAAAATAAGTATTTACAGTGTTACATAACATGATTATTAGCTTTCTGATTCTTTTCCATTTGCAGTACAACATGTCGTAGACTGATAAAACCCTCTAAAGGCATTATTGCCTATACTAAGAAAAATCTATTTCTTTGAATGTTCGACTCAACAGAAGCCTTTTCCGGTTTTCCTTATCATATTTTGGACATGAAACATACTCATTAAACCATCTCAGTTCCTTTAAATTGTTTCAATAGATGAGGTTTTGAAAAAAAATCTGGTAAAAGGAATAAAGAAAACACATTGTTACTTTCCTGCATACAAACGTATTCCCGTATGTTCTTCCTGGATTATGGCACTTGAGCAAAGATTATTGTTACACACAACAGATATTTACCATTGGCGTGTCTCTGTGGTTTATCTTTTTTAATAAACTGTTTCTGATGGGAGCTAGGACCATTGAAAAACCAAAAAGAGCCCAGTTTTATCTGCCGTCTTTGGACGTACCGTATACTAATATGATGAATGTTTTTGATAAACCCAAAAGGTACCGTCAGAGAAAATTTCATTCTGATACGGTATGGAAAACAGGACAGCGAAATGTCAATAGTTTCTCAATTTTTCAATTTAAAAATTAGTCCGACATGCAGTGGTCTTTTTCGCTCAGTATCGGGGAGGAATGTGCAAATGTGCGAGAGGGTGATAAAAAAACAGTGTTCAAATACCCATTCACCTAAATTGTCTGACAGGCGTCGTGGCGCAGTTGGTTAGTCGGGCAACTGTGAAACTGGCGTCGCGGGTTCGATTCCCGCCAGTTGCGAGAGAAAATTTGAAGAAAGATTTTTTTTTCAATTAGACTGGGTGTTGTGGCGTACTTTTCACAACTTCCTTCCGTATATATCCTCTCTCTTTCTCCACTGCTGACAAGCTTCCAAAATAAAAGCTTAGCAGGTTATTCCTTTAAAAAAATGCATATCCTCTTGGTCGTCCTCGTCCCACGTTACCGTTCCTTCTCGCCATATTTACCCGCTTTACCATTCTATCATCATCTATTTTTTGAAGAAAATGAAGATGACCAAACCATCTCAAAGACCCTTTCTTAATCTTATCAATTATACATGACTCAGATTTACACTCTCACCTGATTTCGTCATTGATAACCCTATCATACGTTGATTTCCCTCACATTCGTCTAAGAGATCGCATTTTGACTGCATTCACTCGGCTTTCATCCTTCCTCTACCAGTTCCATGTTTGACTTCCATACAAAAGTGTTGGGACTAAAACTCCGTTGTGCACTGCCATTTTAGCTTTGATTGACATATTTTTATTAAAAATTACTGTACTTAGTGCGCCGTTCATTTAGTTGCCCGCAATCACTCTCCTTTCATCATCTTTTTCTACTCTTCCATTTCTTGAAAACATGCTTCCCAGATACATAAATTCTTCTACTTGTTCGAGATTTCATTTATTATGAAATCAGTAACCTCACTTCCCCTTTCAAATATCATCACTTTTGGTCATCATCAATTTGCTCTCCAGGCATACATCATACGTTCTAGAGACTTTTTGTTGTAAATACAACAAGCAGCTTTAAAACAGGTATACATGGCGAGAATGAACGGTAGCATGGGACGAGGACGACCAAGGAAGACATGGCATGATCAGATAAACCATAATCTTGAGTCATGTCATGTCAAAAGCAGGCAGAACTGAAGGGCATGTATGACAAGATGTATGAATGTGACGTGCGTGGCAGTCCATTCTCTCTGCCTACCACTACGGACATATGGCGTGATGGTAGTAGTAGTAGCTTATCGTCTTAATGGTTTTCACCAAAAAAAATTTTTACAAAAAATTACTTTTAGTTGGTTTTTATACATGCTAACTTTGAAACTAAACCTCGGACGATTTAGAGGATTTCATCAGTTGAAAAAGCTCAAAAAATACATGTTACTGCAAATGTATACACTATGGTAAAAAAAATAATTCAAATTGTCTTTCAGAGGTACACCAACGATATAGTTGAGAATTCTTATACTTCTCTCTTCCAAACCATTTTTTGGTAAAATAGCTGCAAATAACTGTAACAAATTTTACACCACGTTTTTAGAGATTTAGATAATAAATATATTTTATTAGATTTTATTTTTGTTAAATAAACTTTGAAGTAATTCTTCATCCTTATATAGCAATTCAGATTAGTATAGAATATATAATAAATTAGAATTTATGTACTAAATGTGTGGCTCGTGAAAATACTGAATGTGGCTCTCGTTCACCTCATATTTGCTCATCCCCATAGTAGTGTGCTCCAAAATAAATTAAAGTTGTCTCATAATAAAGTGTTTAATTGTGTTATTCCACAATGCTAACGCTGATGAATTAATAATACATTGAAAGTCATAATTTAATGTGAATCCAGTATATTATTAAAATATATGTGTGAAATTTAATATTTAAACATAAATATTGAAAATGAACTGTGCACGTTAAAAATTATTTGACAATCTTTCTCTTTCGTTATTTTAATTTGTATTTTCCGCCATGAGCAGTACTTTTTTTTCATTTTTCGTTACTTGAAACCAATGGTGCTTACAGATTGTTAATCATTAATGTATTAAAATTTTGTACATCACAATAAATTTTGTATATTGTCACAACAAAAGTAAGCGTAATTAGCGGAACCATAAATAAATCGCTCATTTTATGACCTGCCATTCGAGTGCACTTTGTGTCCAGACACGGTGAATTATACCCGTCCTTTATTTACGATTAGTAAAACAAATACTGTTATGGGTAAAAAATGTCCAAAGCAGATTATGTTACCATATTAGTATATTACCAGGGCTTGAAGATACACTATTAAAGAAGTTTATGGTGAAATTTCAACAGCAAGTAAAATGAGGAAGTTCAGTGCTAAGGGAAATTGTAAAAAGTGTTTTCTTCCACGTGGTAAAAACTTTCTCAAAAATATGTGAAAAATTTCATAAAAACGATTTTAACAAAAATTAACTACTGTGTACTACGACACAAGTTTTTCCGAATCAACAGCGTTGTGACTAGCCAGCAGAAGTTACCGACGAGAACTTATGACGTTATGGGCAGAGTAATTTCAAAATTACAAAACTAAAAAAATCATAGCGCTGTTAATACTATACATAAAAATATATTTTTTAAATGTTTAGTGATAGTCTATTAACGAAAGTAAAAAACCATCAAACTATCTCATTGTAGATGTCAATTTTGGTTCAAATTGGGTAAAAGTTACATCTAAATCTGGACGGTCTTCAAAATTTGATGACGACGTATTAAAATTTCTGGCAGAGTCAGATCCTCGATTAACCTTTAATGCATTGTTTCAGAGACTCAAATCTTCATGGTCTAGTGCAGTTAAATTTACAACCCATTGACAAAACAAATAGAATGGGAATTTGCGTGAAAATGCACGATTTATTTATGGGCCCTCTTTTATAACGATCGATACATATTTTAAAAAATATATATTAAAACATAAACAAATAAGAACATTTAAAAAATGAAATACCAAAAAAGACGCTAGAACTTGTGCTTGGGTGGAATCATAATATATCATCTATAATACTGCAACACCACATAACTATCAATTGATGTTTTTGGCAGGAGAACCTAAAAACCGTTCAGTTATATTGCTTATAATTTTAACCAACCAAAATACCACTAGAGTTTCACAAAAACTATCATTATTTAGAGTTAAAATAGCTATAATTTAAAAGTAACAGCTCTTTCTCTCAATATGATGAATTTATTGCAGTGGCAATAGTAAAAAAAAAACAGGTTACTCGGTATTTCAGTATCACTGACGATATAACACATTAAAACTGTAATAAATAAATACATACACATACTTATGTAATAAATAAAGAGAAAATTATATTATTTTTATGTAGTTCTGTGCCAGAGTTGCTATCAAAAAAAATATAAAAATATTTAAATTAAAAATAAAAGTTTCAATTTATAGTGAAATGTGCATAACTTGGCATTAAATAATAAATTTCTGTTACTTCTCATACATTTTTTTTAATGAACATAGCCAACGAAATTCATTGTTTTATCAACATTCAATTGTTGGGCAATTTTTAGTTTTTTACTATTACTATTTATGATTGAAATTATCAAACTAATTTAAGGCAAAAAAAATTCAAATGGTGCACACTTTATTTATTATTTAGTCAAATCAAATAGAAAAAAGAAACATATTTATAAAGATTTTTCAGCAGTGAACAAATAACTCGCATCATACAAGTTTGTATATAAGTATAGTGTTTCGTATTGTATAATTAAATTTGTGTAGATTGTATGTGCTTTTCATTTTATAACTGCATTTTTTAAGGATAAAACCCTTCAACATTGATATTTGCACGATTTATATTACAATGTTTGTTAAAATTACATTTTCATTAAAATAGTTCAAAATTAAATAACAATAAAATCCATCCACACCAAACAACATTTTAAGTACAAAAACTAGAATACGTAAGTAATTTCATAACTACACTTTACAAACGCTATCCTTAGTATAGCAAAACAACCATAGAAATTCATATTTTCTAACACATAAAGTGCTCGTTGGACATTTGAGAAGTTTCCTACAATTCAAATTAATTTGATAATTAATTTAGCGTTATTATCATAAATCAGATGATGTTAACTAGTGTTAGTAAATATTAGTATATTTACATTCAGGTAGTTCCTACTAATTTTCACTTTTTTTAATGCATTTTACTAACACTGGTTAAAATGTTTGACCAAAAATATAAAAATAACATCACTTGTCAAATTGTTAAAAGGGATAATTTCATTTCAAAACAAGAAATATTACAATTTTCACACATTACGAAGGTTGATTGATAAACCGATCCAAACCCATTTATAGGTTCAAATTATGTCATGCTGCATAAAAATTTCCGTACAAAATACGGAGTAGAGTAAAAAAGACTAACCGTCTATGCCAGTTTACAGTGAAATCAAAGGTGTATGTCGTGTTCTTTTACCCTGCTTCACATTTACTGCCCGCTGCGCGTAAAATTATATTTCCCACCATACAAAAGATCAGTTCCGAAGCCTCAGTTGAATGGAACACAAGACGGTGCTTAGTGCCGCATTTAGTGTATACATATATGTAAATATTTAAACCCAGGTTCGTGAATCGTAGCCATTGACACTAACGCCTTGTGTGCTAAAACATGAGTGGTTGTAAGTCGAAGAGTGCTTGGCAAAAGTGTTCTACCAGGAAGCTATAGAAATATTAGACCGCTGTGTAAGAAACAAAAGTTCAAGGGTACTACGTTGAAAAATAAAGTACAAAAACATGTTTTCATCCCCTTGGAAATAGGTCAGGTGTGGAGGTTATCAATCAACCCTTATATATTGTAACATATAACTAAACATAATAAAAATAATTCTGCATGACAATATCATTTTGAGCCCTTTCATAAAAATATCTACATGTTCAAATAATCTGATACATAGAAATGTTGGATAATTGAATGTACAAACTATAGTGTACTATCAACTCTTAGTTATTTTTGTATTTAATTTGTTTAGAAGAAGATCAAGCAACCTTACAAATGTGACGTAACCATTTTAGTGTCAAAAATATATATTTTAATTCATTTCAACAGAGAGGGAAAACATTTTTGAGAAGGGATATGGAAGTCTAGGCATTTACAGGGCTTATGACATGGCATTGGCTGGTTTGAGTGGCCACTTTACACACTGTGTAACATTCACCATTCTGCCCATGTTTGAACATCCACATTTCCTCAACTCTTCCATCTGTTGATCATATCTGCATAATATGCAACATTTCAATACAAACTGGGGGTTTGGGTGAGTAGAGATTGAAATCGTCATGACGAAATAAGATGGCAAAAGCGATAATCTAAGATGAGTCTGACAGACTGACGGATGGTATCGAGTGGAGATGGTTCGGTTGGCCAGGCCACTTACTGCAGATTCTACCCGAGAACCTTAACTACTCTTACCTACTTGACAAAACATCGAGTCCTCTACTGCTGACAATTTGGCAGTTCTCGCCTGAATTACGAGACACATACCCTGATTTGGCAGGGCACATAGAAATCGACAGCCAACAGAGAAGCCTGAAGACTCTTTGTGGATACAGTATTCTCTGTAGTCCGAACCAAAAGGATGTTTCCATTGTATTTTATTAATATTTTAACAAAAAATCCATTTGTGCAATGGGAGTGTACACTGTATTCGATCGTTAGTAGATATTTTTTGATTGTTCTTTTATTGAAAACATTTTGAAAAAATGTGACTTGTTAAAATGCTATGGCAAACATAAGAAGCTCTCACAATTTTCAATAAATGAAAAAAGGAATAAATATATTTATACGATTCAAGGTTTCGGATTGAACTCAAACTTAAATATTATTAGAATCGAAACACAACACGTCCTCAAAAAGAGTAGGTATAATATTATAATAAAAATATATTCCGACTATTCTCCAATATAAACCTTCCGGCTATCTAAGCCTACAAATGCAATGATCAAAATTGTATTTGAAAAAATCTCATCAGATTTAAAATACTGACCCAATTAGATTTAATTTAAATACATTTTTTTGTTATTTTATATTTAAAAATAAATGCAAATATAGATCATTGTGTTTTTTAATTTTTTCCATCCCAGAATATTTTACATAAGTTTCTTTTTAAAACACATCAAATATGCGATGTATTTTTTTGTTCAAGTACAATAAAAAAAGGTAAATATGCATTATTTCCGAATCTGCAAGAATTACACGTGATACATTTTTTTGTGAAAATATCTTAAAGAATATAGTTTCTAAGCGTTACTAATAACTTCACACGCTTACTACAGATATTTGAGCGAAAAGTGAAGAATTATTAATAATACTTAAAGATAGTTTTAAATGTAAAGTGAGAAAATTCTAAAGCCTTAGAATAAACATGTTTAGTAATTTGGCACCATTTTGAGGCTGCAGCATTTTTACCATTTGAATAAAAAAATTCTAGTTATCATGGATAAGAATTTCATATATTTGGACTTTTAATGATATCTGGTTAATTTTTCAACCTCAAATTAACGGGTATTATAAAATATTGACAAGATCAATAAACTTATTTTCAAAGTAAATCAACCGTTTTCAGAGCTACTGATAACTGTTTTATTAATAAATATTTTTTTCTGTTTGAATTTACTGGTCGTACATTTCAGTAATCCTTGTTATATGTTGAATGTATTTTTGGTGTAAATATATCATCTTTTTAAAAATATAATACAATTTTTCTAATCAAATAAATAAATTTCATTCTCATAGGTACTGATTGATATGACATAAATTTTGTATTTTGAATCGACAGCATAGAAAGGTGCTCTGATTTGAAAACAAATTTAGCAAAATATTCATATTGTTGATGCTTTATTTGAAATCAAATGAAATAAGTAAATACACGATCTGAATAACTTTAAGTTCTAAGTTATGGTGTTCACCCTTAGAGCTTAGGTCTGACAGAATTCAGCGCCATGTTACTGAAAAGGGTCTGATCTTGATCTTCGAGGTATATATATAATATGTCTAGTTATTTGTGCCAACTCAAACAATGGCAGATCCGGCTTGATCACCCTCCCTTCCAAATATATTTTTTTAAACGCAATTCTTTTGGGTATTTCTTTAGCAAAAACATTTTCAATGTTGTTTTCAATGTTTACAACTGAAATAATAATCAAAACACATCAGTTGATTAGCTTGATACAAAATTCAAATTTAACTTAAATCAAAAGTTTAACGACAGTAGAACTAACACAATACTTGCTCTTCGAGGAAGTTCAGTGTTACTGGAAATTAGATACAAAAAATTTTGTCCTACACGTTTAAAACATTACAGCCTTTAAATGTATTTATTTATTTATTAATGGACATTGTAAGGTTTTAATATTACAATATAAGAATAGTTTAAAATATTTTTAAAAAAGAAAAGAAGCATTGGCAAACGTAAGGGACATCGAGACAAGATCTAGACTATTTATTAAGTGCTCGACAAAGTTTCACAAAAATGTATGAAAAAACCAATAAAAATGAACCACTTTGATCTATGTCACAAGTTCTTCAGAATCATGCAACGACAGAGTGTCGCGATAGATTTCCGGTTTAAGGGAAGCAAACTCATCAATCAGTAGAACCCACCGATGAGAACTTGTGACATCATGAGCGGAGTAACTTTAAAATTACAAATCTTACGATAACACGTTACATAAACATATTTATAACTTATTGGTGGTCTATTAACAAATAAAAAATATAAAATGACCACTGAACTTCCTCATTACAAATTACTAGTCTTAGTTGAAATATTGACTTACTTAATTGCCTGCGCAGGTGGATAAATGAAGAACTAACAAAGCCTCTTGATTATTATACAACTGTGATGCATAGTACAATGAAAGTAGGTAATATCTTCACCCAAACAGTTTAGTTAGTTTCGTTTATTTTCACAATGCATCGAAATAGTAACAAGTAATAAAATTGCATACCTACATCATGGTTTTTAACACTCAGTACAATTTGATAAGTTTGGTAACACAACCATTTATTATGATTAACACTAGTCCAAAATTAAAATAGATGTGACACAAACACAAAATTCGATAAAATTTCAAAGCCACATTTTGTGAATTATAAATAATTCACATTAGAGGGATTGACACATTCAAAATTGGTTATAAATACTAATAAAATGTTATTAAATATTTGTATATAACCACGTACATGAAAATAAATATGCCATACTTGGGATTGTCATGAAGGCGAAGAACGGGGGACGTAGAGGGGTCTGAAAAAAAAAGCATTCCTGGCTTCGAAGCATCCGAGCATGGACCGGGATTAGAACTGCGGAGGAGCGGTTTTACACTGCTCGGGATAAGGAGTCTTTCTCCCGAGTGGTCGTCGTGAAGAAGAAGAATACCTACATCATCTTTATATGATGAGACAACTTCCATAAAATGCTACTATAAGCATCTACATACATATGTACATTCATTGTATATTTCATATTTTAAATAACAATTTTGTGCTAGAAATTATATCTTCAACAACAAACCATCACGCCGTATCCCCGTAAGGATAGGCAGAGAGGATAGAATGCCACATCACTCTATCTTTGCATACAGATCTCGCTTCCTCTACATTCATACATCTTCTCATACATGCGCGCCAATTATTCAGACTTTTAACATGTCTTCCTCAATTTTTGCATCCATCATCATTCGCATTGTAAATATTCTTAGCCGTTCTTTTGCTGTCCATTCGCTCTACATGTTCAAACCAGCGCAGGGCTCCTTTCTTGATTTCGTCGATAATGCTTATCTCAGCCTTACATAATGTACGAATCTCAACATTTGTGCATTTATCGCGCATAGTTTTACCACACATTCGCCTGAGAGATCGCATTTCAACAGCCTTCAGCCTACTTTAATTCCTGTTTTTTCAAGTCAATACTTTGCTCCCATACATCAGGGTCAGGACCAGGACTCCATTGTGGACTGCTAATTTTGCCTCTAGCGACGAACATTTATTTGCCAAGGTTGATTTAAGTGCACCGTTCCCTCTATTCCCGGCACACCCACCTTTCAATATATTTTTCAGTCATTCCATTCCTAGTAAACATACTTCCCAGATACACAAATTCCTGTACTTGTTTTAGTATAACCCCATTCACAGTGATTTCACATTTAGTCTCACTTTTATTTCTTTTAAAAACCATCACATACGATTTATCGACATTCATCAGCAAATCGCTTCCTTCGCATACATTGTAGACCTTTGTTACCAAGAATTGCAGTTCTTCTTTGTTGTTAGCAAGAAGCACGGCATCATCAGCATACAAAACACAATGGACATTTAAATCACCCATTTCGCTCACATTCTTAAGCCTTTCAGTTCTTTCATGCAGTTATTGATATACACGTTGAACAGCCATGGTGACATGACACATCCCCGCTTGACTCCTTTATGAATGTCAAACCACGATGTGTATGATCCATTTACCCTAACACATGCTGTGCTGTCTTTATACAGAGAAGCAATAGCTCGCGTCAGATTTCCGCTCACTCCATACTTCGATAACACCTTCCATAATTTTTCTCTGTCATAACTTAATTTGGAAAATTCAAATATTTGTTTCCATACAGATGAGATATAACTTTTTAGAATTCATTGTCTCAGACTTTTCCAGTTAGTTACCAATATATATTCACAATTGAAGTACAAAAAAAACATTGACGTTTTCTTTTAATGGGTATTTTCTTTCTTGTGTGGTGAACAAATTATAGTAAATGTCAGATAAGATATTTTCAAAACTTATCACATCAAAACAGTAAAAATTATCAATTAAAAATGTGTATTCCTACTAATAATATATGTAGGTATTACTGTGAGAAAAAATATTAAACCAACTTTAAATGCATATTATCAAGAAAACAATATTATTGTTTTATAAGTTTAAGAAATAAAATACAGTATTTGATATTTGTGTTTGTGAAGTGCTGTTAATTTCTATGTACATTAGCCACAGCTGTATATACTTATAAATATTTTAATGTATAACACTATGGTTTAACATAAAAGAACTTCAGAATAAAAGTTCTTTTCTATTTGTCGAATTGGTGTACAATATTGCTTTACACGCTAAAAAGTCAGTAAATCTCATTATTTTTAGTTGAACTTTCGAGATATTTCAACGATCTTATCCAAACCAATAAAGTGACATTCTCAAAAGCAAGTTGGATACTTTTTCTTTCAACAAAACACACTGATCTTGTACACATGAGTCTTCGTAAAGCGATGATCTTACAAACCAAGTAGATGTGCTGAAAGGACAGCGAGAGACACAACTGCTCTCCTTGTTATTTTAATAGATATATTGCAAGATTCCAAGGTAACAGCGTGACATTTTCAAGAATAACTTATGAAGATACATTCGACAAAACACACTGATGTCGTATGTTTTTATTAGTCTTTTTGGCTACAAGCTACATTTACTCTTTTTTTTATGAATTTGTATATGTCGCGGCTAAATGGTTAAATCAGTCACTGATTGGACAGCTAGGCATTCAATTAAATGGCTATCCGTTACGTTGAATGAATTAAGATAAGTCAACATTCAACGTGTAGACTGGTCAAAACTGGTGAAAACAGCTGAACCAAAAGCCGGCGAGTTAGGTTAGGTTAGGTTGGATTAAGCTAAGTAAAAAAACATATTTTTTTTATTATACTTAATCCAACTCATCTAAACCTAACCTAACATCACATCACAATAATGAATCAAAAAAAGAAAACAATTCTTATTGTTTTATTAACATAATTGAGGCTAAGCGACGTTCAGTCCTTTCGTTACGTTACTTTCAATTTAATGAACAGCCCAGTCGTCAAGTGGCTGATTCAACTACTCGGCGGGGACATATAAACCACTTTGATTAATAGTTATACGTCGAGCAATATGGACATGGAGGGGATTGAGAGAAGTAGGAGAGGAAGATCCCTACTAGATGGACTGATCAAATCAAGGCTGCCACAGGACGTTAGTAGTTGGAGCGGTGCGGACGGCGGTGTGTCAGGAGAGGTGAAGGACAACAATCCAGAACGTGTGGAAGACAAAGAGGAAGGACGGTCACGACTCTCAGCAGTGAGGAGAGCGATGCAGATGATGAATACGTCGACTGATTTCAAGGCTTATACTATAAGTCGATAAAGTCGTAACATTGTATCCGGTCGACGTATAGCTCTTAATTATAGCAGTTTACACAAACTTACAAACAAAAAAATGAAATATGGCTCAAAGCGCAAAATATTGTTAATACTAAAAATACATTTTTGTAAGCCAAATATGTCTTCCTGGTGACAGAGCCATGTTCCTACAGGGCAAATTTGTCTCCATAAGTATTTTTATAACAAAGACATGTTCTTAAAAGTCAAGCATGTATCGTTTTGACAAAGCTATTATCCTTCAAACCAATGTCTCTGCTAGTTATCTTGGTGACAAGCTACTTTCTCACAAGCCAAATATTTCCTTCCCAATAACAAAGCCATGTTCCTAAAAGCCAAGACATACTGTCTATTAGTATTCTTGGTAACAAAGGCATTTTTTTATGAGCCAAGTATGTTTCATTTAGTCATTCTGGCGATAAAGCCACGTTCCTTCAACGCAAAGCCAAATATGGCCTTCCCGATACCAAAGCCATGTTCCTACAGACCAAGACATACTGTCTATTAGTTTTCTTGGTAACAAAGGCATTTTCTTACGAGCCAAGTATGTATTTACTCATTCTGGCAATAAAGCCACGTTCCTTCAAGCCAATTATGTGTATGGCTAATCTTTTGGGCGGCGAAGCCATATTCCTACAGGCCAATTAGAAGCGTTTCTCGTCGGGCTGCTAGGGACGCACGGCGGCTCTCGGCAGGAAATGCCAGCGACAGAACAGGGGGAGTTGCGGGTAGAGGTCACCGGGGAACACAGCTCCCCGGGACACAGGCTATGCTCGCCTCTGGACGCTGGTCCTACAAATGAAAATATATGTTTAACCAACACTATTTTGAGTTTGATGAAATTTTTGTAGACAAGGATTTTGTTGATAAAATTAGTATATTACAAAAGAGATGAATGAAAAAAAAATTACAGGTCACAGGAGACAGATCATAAGCCCAAGGTTGTAATACCACTAAAGACTCCAGCCTAGGGATTTGACTCTTATAAGACAGAGGATAGTAATATAAAACTACAAAGTCAAAAGGTTAAAAAGTTGTTTAAATCTTCGATTGAGATGACTTGACCTTTTTTACTCATTAGTCATTTTATTATTCAATGTTGACACCAAATAGTAAAATCAGCCACTCGATTGGACGGTTAGGCTGTTCATTAAATTTCGTCATTCAAAGGAATGGCTAACATACGCTTATCCAAAATGATAAAGCAACATTTAACAATATTTTTAATTTAACATATTAACTATTTAATTTAAATACAACAATAGTAATTGTTTTATGGTAAAATTAATTTTATTATACGAGTATTCATATAACCCTTCAGGGTTTGATAGTAAAAAACATGTTTTTTTTACTTAACTTAATTCAACCTATCCTAAACCGATCAACAGGTTGAACATTGAGCTATCTTAATTTATTTAACGAACAAACTAGCCACTCAATTTAATGCTGGCATTTTATGAACAGCCTAGCCGTCCAGTTGAGTGGCTGATTTGACAATTTAGTTGCGACCTACACATAACAACATTATATTCCTGAAATAATGGATAGAACAGGTTTAACCTTAATTTCAGAAATACAAGTGGTAACAACAGCGGCAAAAAATAAATGCAATATTTCAGGAGATATTTCCATGTATTGATAATTTTACCACTGACAGGGAAAATATTATATTTATTGACAAAGGAACTAAAAACACAAATTAAAATGATCAATGAATGAGTGATGGTTTAAAATCTTACTATTGAAAGCATGACAAGTTCAAAGCGAAGTGTCCTTCCATTTTACAGATGGGATGATCCATGCAACGCTGGAATTAGAAAACATAAAGCGAATACAGCTACAGTGGTCACATGACACTCAACATACATTATTTTTACTCAACAGGATGGATCAACAGTTCGTAGCTTTTGTGTTGGCTATGATATAAAACAGTCGACATGGGATACAAGATATCAACAATTTGAAAAATCGCGTGTCTCAATGTATCCAAACCGTCAATAACTGGATGTCATTAAACAGACTCAATCTCAATCTATCTAAAACTGAGCTTTTGTTGACAGCGACAAAAAAGCGACAACACCTTTTAGACCGATCTCCAATTTCAATCACAGGCTATGATCTTACCCCTAGTATAAATGTTAAACTACGGGAGTTCATTTAGATTCAGATCTTTCTCTTCATTCTCAAGTCAATCGAACCGAAGAGAATTGACAAAGCAATGTTGGAAACCAATGTCCAGAGCATGACTTTACTTTTGGAAATATATTGCAGAGGAGTGTTAGAATTTCATTTCCATTTCCAGACACATGGTCCGTTTGAAACATCACTGCAATTTTGTGGAACATTTCGTAAGTGTAAATACCTATACACATTCAATGTGAATGTGATGCTTTATATCATAAAATGAGCCTCATCCTCGGCTGACCACTGGTTAAACCAAAGCAAGTCAAAGAGCTCGCCCCCTACCTAATAGCCCGATACTTTACCGATCAGGGCTTGTAGGGGGAGGTTTTAGCACAATGTAAACTCTCGCCTTCCACACAGTAGCCAGGTTCTTTATAGACCTGGACTCGGAGGGCGAAAACTATTCACCGGGACCCTTCATAATAGATCTTCACAGGTTGAAGTGACATCAGGAGCTTGAATAGCACTGACCCCCACCTCTAAGAATAAGAATTAGAATAAGTGTTCTAAGTATCATTATTGAACAGATACCTAACTAATGACTTTGACTAATAGCTCAATTTCTTAACCTGTCACGATCGACAGGCCTAAAAACCGAGATCGGTTGGTCAATCACGATCGACCACGTTGGCCACCGCTGCTCTAAAAGACGTATTCTTTAAGGTATGTTCAATACCCTCAAAATTGCCCTTGTTTTTTCTTAAAAAGAGGATATACAGTGTCAGAGAAATATGACGAATAGGTATTTGAGCATAGTTTTTCTGCCACTCTCTCGCGGATGCTTCCTCAATATTGTGCAAACTGCGCGTCAAACTGATTATGCTTAAATAAAATCGACAAAATTAACATTTGGTTGATCCATTTCCAGCTCCCCAAAACAGTAAAGAACAGGAAAGAGTTTGAGAATGAAATTTTCTGTGTCGGTACTTATTCTGTTATCCAAAATTATATGCCATATTTGAATACTGTGCGTCCGAAGACGCCAGATAAAACTGGGCGCTTTTAAGGGCTTTTAGGTGGTCCTAGCTCCCGTAAGAATAAATTCATCAAAAAAGCAAAATAATAGAAACACGCTAATGGTAAATATCTATTGTGTGTAAAAAATTATCGCTCTAGTTCCATAATCCAGAGAAAAAATACCAGAATACATTTGTATGAAGAAAAGTCAGACTATGTGTCCGAGTGTCATAAGAATATAATCTAAAAATAACATAAAATGAAGCCCAATTCTGATAAGCCACAGTTGAGACATTACTACTGCATCTAATGAAGCTTGGCATGGGACAGTACAGGAGAGGTAACGATCAAATATTAGGACTCGAACCCGTTACGTAATAGACAGTAAGGTAGGTAATGAGATAATTTTGCAAGCATGCGGTCATTAAATTACCTACGCATAATACTCATTTAAAGCACCACCTGCAACAAGTAACAACTACACACACCTACTGAGAAAACATAATTTTTAAATGATTTTAGATGATTTACAATGAGTGAACAACCCACATATTTTCTGAATAACAATACAAAAGTTGAATAAGTGTGTAGATTTTCAGTCACTGTTCCCAATATGTACGGTCTTTTTTGGGTGGTCCCATGTAGGTTGAATTTGTGGATAAGAGTTTGATGATTATGATGAAGATGAGACTGACTGAAACTCAAAATCTCAAAATCAAACCCAAACATCAAATGTTCAACCGAAGCGTAAAAAATCATCTTTCTCTAAGTGAATTCTAACAATTTATAGCATTAATTTGTATTTTCAGTATATTAATATATTCGGCCTCGTGGTGCGTCAGCGCGTTTGCCTACCATGCAAGAGGTCTCGGATTCGATTTCCGACATGGTTGATGTGAAATATTTATTGAAAAGGGTGTTTTTACACCATGATATTTCATCGTCCCTGGACTGATAACTGAAGCGTAAGACTGATCATCTTACCTTCGTGTGATAAAAAAATCAAGGTACGCTGCAATTGGTGAACCAATGCAGTGCCCTATGCACCAAGAGGTGCGGAAAGGGAATGATGATGATGAATATATTGGTTCTTTCATTATAAGACTTACATTTCTTCAAAATCATTGAACATGATCATAAGCCGGATACGAATATCGAAATGTCATTTCATCAAAATCTGGATTTGCATCCGTCTGCCTCTGAGGTACAGAAATAGTGTTTTATAAAGGCCAAAAGTGTTTAATTTGAAGTCAGAATATCTCAGAAAGCTAAAACTGTCTCTGCATTTAGAAAATATTGTGAAACTTGGATTAAAAAGAAATACAAATATGTGAGACTTAATACTCGTATATTTAGTACGAGTCATCAGGGCAACAATAATATTATAACTATGTTTATTTATTTGACTATTGTAGTCTGTATTACTTTACGGGCTGTAACTGTAGACATAAGAAGCCGAATTAATAATTACTATTTTCTTTAAGATATAAGTATAGTAAAAATCGCGTTTGAATCTTCTCTATTTCAAGGGTGTGGTTTGACTCTCAAGTTATAGACCAGTATTCGGATATTTGGGTAACCCCATTTTAATTCCGTTTTGTTTCCAAGATCATCATCTATTTTTGTATTGAATTAAACTAATCTTCCTCTAAGAATTTTTACTAATGTAAATGTTTTAAAAATTATGATACTTCATGTTGTTTTTTACCTCCTAGGCCAGTGATGCGGCGTAAGAGGAGGGCTGGGGAGGGGGGTGGAGGGGCAAGAAACAGCCCTGTGGCGCGCCCAAGCATTGCCCCCAACCACCGTAGCTGACCCTATGTTCTCCGCAGCCGCTCGGACGTCTGCGCGGGATCCGGAGCGAGAAGGAGGTGCAGAACCTAGAATGAAATAAAAGTTGCGTTGTCACGTTTTTCTTATCGGCACCTAATACTGCCCAAGGTTCAATTACAGATTGAGATTGATCAGCGACTGATCAGTCTTACGCTTCGAATTCCTAGAAACATACCTCCCGTGTAGGAGTACAGTCCGGCCGGCGAGGAACGCGGCCGGTAGCTGGACAGCGAGGACACGGTGGAGTCGCTCCGGCACAGGGGCCCGCCCACGGATGGCAGAGAGGGCGAGGGGGAGGGCGAGCGGGGCCCGCGCCGCCCGCGGGGCGAGGCGGGGGGGGTGGCGCGCGTGCTCGCACGCCGCAAAAGGCGCTTACTCGAGTTGTTGCGACAGACACCTACAATCGTTGATTCAATTATTTCGTTTATAAGAGAAACGTGAAACATATAGCAAATCACACACAGGAACATGTTTAAGTTCAAATGCACAGTCGAAGATGTTTTGAGTATATCTTAATGTTTGTAGACAAACTGGATTTCACTCTCTGCGGATTTATTAAGATCATAATTTGTTGCAACCGAGAGGGATAGCATTTTTGAGTAAGGGGTATAAAAGTATACAGCCGATATAAGCAAAAAGGCAGTTTTTCGACAAAAATTACAAAATGAGTAATGAGGCAATGTTATTACATATTTCAAACCATTTCTATTGTCTTATTTGTCCAAACCAATATTAAATCACCTGCTCCACAAATGTATAGTTTATGTCATGTTTTTGTTCTTTTATTTTGCGTTTCATAATATAAATAATAAAGGTTTACCTACAGAAATTAAATATGAACATAAATACCTAGTGTTTAAAACTTACTGTCTTAACATTTTGTAATTTTGTAAAAAGTACATCGTTAAGTATCCTCGGCACGGGTAACCCCAGTGAAGTCACATTATTTTTATTATTTATTATTGTTTAGAATGTAAAAAAAAAATTGGCAGAAGAACTTGCGACAGCGGTATGCTAAGTTTTCAGTGGAGCTTTTCCAGGCAGACGTAAATAAAATAATGATAGCCAATATGATTGCAGATCTCCGATAACGGAGATGCATCCACAGAAGAAGATGAAAAGACTTGTGAAGCAGTTCAACTTGTAATTTTGTTTTTGAACTACTTTTAAATATATTAAGAATATTTTAAAAGATTCCTAAGAAAATTCTCATCGGGGTTTCCGTTTTTATATTTAACACACAAAACCGTACTAAATAAAATAATTCAACATGACATAGACAAAAGCATTAAATTTGTGGCTAGTGTCTTGAACTCACGGCTCGAACGTCCGTGGTTTGATCCCACTCTACCCCAAATTGATTCCCATTTCTCAATAGTGAGTTATTTTCAAATCATTGAAAATGGCCATCAAAATCAAATATTTGTATATTTCATTTACTTGAAAGAATTAAAAAAATATAGTTAAAATTAAAAGTCATTTTATTTTTTAAAAATTTAATATATCTTAAAACTTAAATGAAATATCATTTGGTTGGAGGAATACCTGTTGGGCACGTTTGACCCATGGAACATCTTCCCTCACAGATGTCTCTAGATGACAACATGGCCTGGTAACTAGCGAGCGAGGCCAGACACTCTCGCTCGTCGCTCCCCACAAGGGCGAGGGACGGATACCTCTCCTTCAAGCGACGTCTCTCCTGCAAAACAACCATTTACTTGTTTCAACCATATTATCAACCATATTATCAACCATAATAATTGATAAAAATGTGAAATGGAAGGACCAGATAAATAATATTATAAATAGAATGAGAAAACTTATATATGTATTTTTTAGATTAAGAAATATATTAACTATAAAAAAATAACATCAATTTACTTTGCAATAGCTTAATACATATTATAGTACGGAATAATCGGTTGAGGTTGGACTTTTAAAACAAATATTTTACCGGTCAAAAAATACAAAAAATAATTATAAAAGTCATATTATAAAATTCGTCTACTTTTCCCGCTGATTTATTTAAGAAATTTAGGGTTTTAGATATAAAATCGTAAATTAAAAAGATTTTTTTTCCTTCAAATTCATAAAGATAACATAAAAAGTATATTATCTCCGTCACAACATGTGATAACGTGACCTAGAAAAACTAGTAACATCTTAATTTTAAAATTTAAAAAAAATACTGCACATCATTATACTCACAGGAATAAATGAAATGTTACAATGTAAAAATTCATTTTTTAATGAATACGTCATGTCAACCTTATCGAAAATCAAACTTGAGACTTCTTGCATGATAGGCAAACGATTGACCAAAGAAGCGGACAATTTTGAACTTCTGTACAATACATATGATTTTTATAGAGACAATAACAGCATCAATATTAGGAAAATAATCACTAGATATATAAATAGAAGATAGAGAGATAATTGTTTGCAACCAACCTCGAAGAGTTTGTACGTCTCGAAATCTTGGAGCTGTTTCTGAAAGCCGAGGTTAGGGTTGGCAACTGCGCGTCCCGCGCGGACCACCTTCAGCGCCTCCTTCCAGTTTAGAGTTGTCACACTCATGATGTAGGCCACCGCCACCGTCACACTGCGGGACATGCCGGCCAGACTAGAAAAAAAAACAGAAAACGTATTTCACCAAATGTCCAAAAACAGGATTTCATACAAAAGAAACACTTAAATCTAAATATCTTGCAACAGAGAGGGAAAACATTTTGAGAAGCGAATACGGAAGTACAAGCATTTACAGGGTTTATGACCTGTCATTAGCTGGTTTAAGTGGCCACTTTACACACTGTGTAACGTTCACCATTTTGCCTTTGTTTGAACATCCACATTTCCTCTACTCTTCTATCTGTTTAACCAGCCAATGACAGGTCCTAAGCCCTGTAAATTCTTAGACTTCCATATTCCCTTCTCAACAATCTTTTCTCTCTCTGTTGCAACATATTTCGTTCTAAATAACTCCCTATGGAGGAAATCCAGCCAGTCTGCAAACATTTGGACATACTCAAAACATTGTTGAAACATACTCAATTTGCCTTGGGATACAGCAACACCTCCTGTATTAGACACAATTTATAAGTATGCAGTTAGTGTTCTTATTAGTAATAAAAATAAATTTAAATGCTTAGGTACTGAAAAAGTTATTTCCTAAGTAATTGAAATAGATGGTAAATATTACACAGTTGTAAAAAGTCTACTCAAATTAGTCGATGATAGATCGTAAAGTCCTGTAAATGTCTTGACTTTCAAATTCTCTTATATAAAATGTCCTTTATCTCCGTCGAAGTAACTAATTTTAAACTCTGTTTCGGTAAGTATGGTCGAACATCAATTTCTCAAACCATAGCCATACATGTGACAGTTGTTTACTTCACAGATTGAATAGGCGTCGGATACCAATCTCCGACGCCATCTTGATTTTAGTGTTTGGCCTACGTAGAGGTGGTATTGGATATAGGGCAAGAGCCCGATTTTAGCCACTAACCCAGTTTTTGCCACTTGAAATTTTGGAAGTCCATAAATAAGACATTGAAAACAAATGAAATTATTTGCCGACGGTAAAATACACGTGAGCTATGATTCATTTTGAAAGGTAACGGTTGTAGCGTAACTGCTTTCTAGTATCTATTTTTGTTGTGAAATTGTAAATCAAAATCCTATTTTTCCATGAATTCATGCAAAATAATAAGCGAACATATTGTTTTTTTACTGTATTTTTATTTTATAACATAATATATAGATTTTTTGAGCACAAAGACACAGCTGATTGTGACATAATCAGGGCCGCGACTACAATGGGAAGTTAATAGTTATATTTTATTGTATACTAGCGGACCCGACAAACGTTGTCCTGCCCGAACGTTGGCTTGCCTGCTATTATCTTGGAAAAATACTTTTCATCTACGTACTTGTTTGTTATTTAATTCCATAACTAAAAATGGTTAATATTAAACAAATATTGAATTTAAGTAGGTGCTTTTTTATGGTTGAATTCCAAAACATAAAATAAATATTTTTTCAAATATGGCATTCTTTTTGCAAACGTCAAACTCCGGTCGTCTCACCAACAAAGGGGTGTACTTATGTCGGAATATGATTTTTTTTAAATGTATTGAATTTAATATTGTTTGAGTGTTCTAATTCGATAAAAATAAATAAATGGGTAGAAATTATAAGGAATTTTAGGAAAAAATCTGATTGAGATCCACAAAAAACAAATGCTGTTTGTAAACTTTCAAAAACAAACTTTTGTATACACAAAAATACAACATCTTTTAATTTTTTTGCAAACGCATTTTCTTCGAATGTAACCCTGGTAGATCGATGAATAAAACATGTATGCTCCTAACTTTTTTTACATATTCGATTGAAGATGTTAATATCTACGAACACGCACGGCGCAAAGATCTATATTTCTCTGAAAACCGCACGTAAATCGGTGAAGCCGTTTAGAAGGAGTACGGTGACATCACACATACAGAGGATTTAAATATATATAGATAAATTAAAAACCAAATTATCTGCCCAAAAAAGTATTTTTTTCCTTGAAAAGTTGAAGTACCTTTGTCAGAAACCTGTAACTTGATATGTTTCAAAAATTATTTTATAATAATATTTCATACAGAATATTCAGAGTAAAAACGTTATAGAGCCGCCCATACGAACAAAAATCGTTCTAGGGTTATCAATCACGTGAATAGCTATAAAAACAATAAGCAGTAGGTACTAACGTCGAAAATTGCAAGCGCAGCGACAAAATCGTTCGTTACACGTCTGTTGTTTAACCAAAAACGGAACCAAAAACATGCAACGCTTTTGTTCTACCTTCAACATTAAATATTGACAAAACAAAATATAAAACATTTAGTAAAACTTTAGTGGCATAGTCTTAACAAAGCCATAAATTAAAAATATGCTCTGAAATACTTTGATCAGCACACCATATAAAATATTGGGGAATAATTATTGATAAATATTTTAAATGGATAGAACACATAGAATACATAACACAAAAAATTAGAAAACTTTTCTATATCTTCAAATCAATACGTAACATATTATCCCTAATTAAACTCAATCAATTATTTTATATCTTATTTTGTGTAACTCAATTATAACTTATGACATAATAGGATGGGGAGGCACTAATACATCAATATTAAAACCTCTCGAACCCGCTCAAAAATCAATAATTAAAATAATTTTAAAAAGGCTCTTCAGGTACCCCAGCGTCAAATTATTTGAGGAATTTGAGATCTTAGATATAAGGCAATTATATATTTTTAGAATAATAATGTTTGTGAAAGCAAGTTATTCTACCAAATCCCAAAAGAAACACTCCCACACAACCAGAAGTCAAACTAGAGGATGGGTCATGGGGTATATCACAAACTCTGAATTCGGGCAAAGAAATTTCAGGTTTCTGGGCCCCAAAATATTTAATTTATTACCCAAGCATTGCAATATCATGACCCGGATTAAATTTAATAAATTTGTGAAAAAAATGGTTACTGGGTTTAGGTCGAGAAAAATCGGAAAATTTACTCAAAATACATTCTTAAATAATAAATTAATATTGTATAACTGTATAATAAATTAACTAGTAAGTAGTAATGTTAATGTTTATCTTTGCATAAAAATGTCTGCCTTAAAACAGGTTGTACCTAGTTAGGCAGACTAGACATGATCCAGAGAAATATATTACCGTGTGTATGTAGTAGATAAAGTAATTGTTGTTTTAGTTAATTAACTATGATTATTATTATTATTATTAATATGGGGAAATGGCGTATCAACAGCTGTAACGCATTATATTATGGGCCTGCCACACACTCGACGAACGGCATGGGAAGTAGCGAGGAAAGGATACAGAGACGAAGTGTGGCAACATTACTCGTCATGCTGCACGTCATGCTCCTCGTCGTGCCCACCGCTTCCCATTTTGTCGGTTTTTGAGCGCGAGTCAAAATACCGGCAATATGAGCGTGAGTGGCTGGCCACATAATCGCGTGGTCGCAGTACGCGTCGAGCGCTCACACTATATTTCTTTGTATGACATTGATATAATTAGCCATACGAAAGCGCACGCTGCCACAGTTTCATCGTCCATTGTATAGAAAGACAAATGACAAGTGCTGAGCGTCGCGATTATTGCCCGAGTAGAGCAGTGTGTGGACAGAGAGGGCAACATCGGGCGAGAGGGCGGCGGCGCAAGGAGCAAATTGATGAGCAGCGCAAGGAGCATAGTGTGGCAGGGCTATAACTCTGAGGTTAAAACCTTGTTATGCGAGTAGTGAGTTGTGACACAAGCTCCTTTTTAGATGATTCGGCAAAATATTTAATGCCGATTTTTATACCTATATACCCCTGTTCCAGCATCCCTCCGCTCTTTCTGTCGGTACCCTTTCCGGGGGGAATAAGAGGAAATGTAATATACTTTTAATTGCTGAGTAAGGGATCAACGAAACAATGTGGCACCTACACAAAACCCCTAACTCAGTGTTGGACAGAAATATTTCAATTAATTAAATTTATTTTTAATCTCCACCCTTTAATCATCACTTTTTTAAATATTCGTTTCATTTTTTACATACATTTTGTAATATTTTTAGTCCCTATATGATTGCAGTATTTAGATAATCAAAAAAATAAGTCACGCCGCAGCGTTTATGTTTCATCATCATTCCATGTCCGGTCCCTAGTTGGAGTATATGGTATCCACAAAGAGCCTCCGTGCATCTCTATCGGCTGCCAGATCCTGTGCGTCCTTCCAAGTCAGGTTCGCGTCCCGTAGTTCTGACATAAACTGCCGTCAGCAGAGGACATCCAGAATGACGAGGACCTGATGCCTTGTAAAGTAGGCAAGTGTGGTTAAGGTTCTCAAGAGGCATCCGCAGTATATGGCCCAGCCAACCGAATCGCCTCCGCTTGGTGAAGTTGTCACCGGAGTTTGCTGGGTCCGTTCTCTTATTACTTCATTTCTTACACAGTCAAACCACCGCACACCCAAAATTCTTCTGACACATCTATACTCAAAACTCAGTATTTTGCCGTTTTGGGCCCTAGCGAGGTGCCACGATTCGCATCCGTAGAGAAGAATAGGTATTATGCAGGCGTTACATAGGCGGCATTTGGTTTTCACAGAGTAAATTTTCGATCTTGTCCAGGCAGCCTTCATGCTGTTGAATGTGGCGCCTGCTACTCCTAGCCGCACTCCCAGTTATTTTTGAAAGATAGATATGTTTACAAAACATTTAATGTAAAAAACGAATTCCGCCCAAGTTTGGCTCTGTTTTGACATATGCGGGTCTCACGAGTATTTTGTTATTCAGAAATCGCGGCGTATTACTTTTAAAGAATAAAATATAATCCCAAAGCTTATTTGTTTGAAATTTCCATTTTGTTTGCGCAAACGTCTGAATGAGAAAAAACAACCACATGAGCCCACGTACAGGGAAGGCTTTGTTACTCACAAGTGGGGCTAGGGGTTGAGGGCTGAGGGTTGGAACTCTGTTTCAATAATACCGACCTATTGACTAACAGGAAAATTGGAAAGAAAGAATCAAATTACTTATCTGACTTGTTTGAAGCAAACAACAAAGACTTTCTGTACGTGATGCCTGGCTCCAAGTTTTTTTCTGTTTTTCTATAGGTACTGAAAAGCATATTATAAATGCGAAAGTGTGTTTGTTTGTTTGTGTTTTCTTCACGTCTCAGCGGAGCGACCGATCGACATAATCTTTGGCATAGGGATAGCCGAAGAGGTGAGAAATGGATACCTAATTTTCAACCCGAACAAAAAAATAGTACAATAAAAACAATGTATACTACAATATCAACTTAATCGAGATCTTAATCAAATTTTTTACATGCCCTTTAATGACTGGGAGGAAAAAAATATTTGATATTTTACTCATGTTTTTTATAACCTTTCCAATTCATTTATCTCAATTTTTTTCTTGTACAAATTGTTTATTGATCAATTCTGTTTATATTTTTTTAAGTTCAAACTGTTCCCTATTATGATTTGTAATAATTGTGTCATTGAAATAATTATGTTTAAATTGTTAACTCCTGCAGTGAGGACTGCATGAGTTCTTTTTCCTTTAGAGCAGCGTGGGTGATGGCGGCCAGCGCTCGCTCTACGGAGGCTAACTGGGGCGACGCAGGGTCCAAGGCTGCCAGCTCCGAGTTGATTTCCAACTCCTTGAACCCTGGATCCGCGATGTAGTCCTTCATGACTTTTGAGTAGCGCACAATTCTTTATTTTTTTACAACAAATTTATCTTACATTTTTGGATTTATGTAAAATATTTTGTCATTATTACTTCCGACGTTTAATTTTTAATTTTAATAATTATAATTTATCATTAATATAAGATTAAGTTCGTTAATATTTTGATTATTTTGTTGTAATTTTTATAGTTATTAAGTTCTATCTTCCTTCTAATTTTACTGTAAGTTTCTATTTTCTGTTAAATAGGCACTATCAGGTTTTGGTGGGTTTTTCTGTTAGTGCCTATTTCAATTTATCTTGAAATTTTCATTGGTTTTGATATATGTTTATTATTACAATTGATATTTTGATGTTATTCTTGTACTTATATTTTTCTTGTCTTTTGTTTGTATCTATATTGTTATTCCTGTCTGTTTATGTTTTTCTTATGTTTATAAATGTAACTTGTTTTTGGCCGATGTTATCAAGTTTTGGTAGTAGGCCCTAATAAAGAATAAAAAAATTAAAAATTCCCCCTCAAGGTTATGTTGTTGAATTTAAATGAAGTGTCAAATGTGGCCTATAAAATTGGCCCGGCCCTACTGTAACTAATTTGGTTTTGTGAACAGAACAAGGATGCCACGTCGCCATAGATAACGGATTGTCGTATTTCTTTCATAGCGATAGTTGAAAGACCGAGCTCCTTTCAATCCCGATAAAATATATCATCCAATCGGGAAAATACTTATTGATAAACGACACGAGGACTTTAATTTAAGACTATTTTGTAAATATTTTTGAAAAATAAACAATAAAACAATTATGAAAAAAAAACACAACTAATTGATTGCCTAAATAAAGGAACGAAGCCGTAGGTAAAAGCTAGTTGAACTAAAAAGCTTATTGCATATTATTGTGTATACTTACGAAATGCAAGATTTTATTAAATAATATTCACAGCGTCAAACAAAAAAAAACAGTGCTTATGACCTGTCATTGGCTGGTTTAAGTGACCACTTTACACATTGTTGAACATCTTTATTCCTTCAATTATTTCATATGTTGATGTTTGTGAAGTTAAAGAGCTGAAATTTATGCGGGTGAGATTCATCTACTTGAATTATTTCACCTACGTACTAGGCAATGAATATTTTATTTTTTCAATATTTTTGTAGACAAGGACTGCATTCAACTCCCCGGGAAGCTTACAACAGAGATAAATAACATTTTAAAGAAGGAAATATATAACTCTAGGCATCTACAGAGCTTATGACCTGACATTGGCTGGTTTAAGTGGCCACTTTACACACTGTGTAAAATTCACCAATCTGCCTATAGTTAACTTCACTTCATAACTTCGCAAACATCAACAGATAAAAGAATTGAAGGAATATGCTTGTTCAAAAATCAGCAGATGGAAGAATAACCAATTATGGATGTTCAAACAATGACAGAATGGTGAATATTATTACACATTGTGTAAAATGGCCACATAAACCAGCCAATTACAGGTCCTAAGCCCTGTAAACGCCTAAACTTCCATATTCACGTCTCTAAAATACCATATCTCTGTTGTAATATAAATACAACCCAAACTATCCGGATTAATGAGTGCCAGACGTTGTCCGGATAGGAAAAATTCCAGATAATTGTACTAACCATATATATGAATATGTAATATTTTATATATATTTTTTAGACACTATAAATATAATATATTAAATCATGTAAATGAATGCCTCGACACGGGTTGTGCCCAGTAAGGTATTCATATATTTTTTTAAAAGTTTTATGTAAAACGTGAAATAATAAATAAAGGTGATGTTTTGAAGGAAAACGCAAACTTTACTGTTAGATTTTGATTGGTCTTGAATTGATTCAGCGAATTAGGATCACATTACTTAAACATGTCCATCCAAGTATTACTATGTTTTTTTTATCATACACATTTACAATTTTTTTTACTATGTTTTATCTATTTTAACTCGGTATTTTGCAATGTTTTCTTAAAAAGTATTTTTGCCATACACATATATTTTTTCTTACTATGTATTCTGCTTTCACCCCGCATTTTACTGGATTTTAAAATGTATTTTTTATTTTGTTTTTTAAATGCTTTTTACTATGTTTTCACTACATTTATTACTTTGTTCTTTGGTTTTGATGTGTTTTTGCTTTTTTTTTTCACTTTATACTTGCTACATTTTTACTATGTTTTTACTCCATTTTTACTATGTTTTTCGCTTTGTCTGTTCACTACTTTTATAACTATTTTTATGTATTGATTTCTGTTTTTATATATGTTTTACTGTCTTAAAACGGGATAAATAACCCTAGTTAGATAGTTAAAGCAACTTTGTACAAATTATAATTTTGTGTATGTAATATAATATGATAATAAATAAATGAAAATAACAATGTTTGAGTATGTCCAAATGCTTGCAGACTGGCTGGATTTCCTCCCTAGGGAGTTATTTTACTTCACAAAAGTCAACAGATGGAAGAGTTGAGGAAATGTGGATGTTCAAACATGGGCAGACTGGTGAATGTTACACAGTGTGTAAAGTGGCCACTTAAACCATCCAATGATAGGCCATAAGCCCTGTAAATGCCTAGACTTCCATCTTCCCTTCTCAAAAATGTTATCCCTCTCTGTTAAATTTAAAAATGAAAATAAAGTTAATTGCTTTGACAAAAAAAACTCATTTATGATTAGCAAGGTCCGGATGACAAGAGTTCGAATAAACGAAGTTTTACTATAGATACGTTAATTAATAAACAAAAATTCTGCTTTTGTTCGGTAGACCGCCTTCAATTTGTTTAATGGTTTGTGTAAATCGTAGTGCATTTATAAATGCATTCGTAATAATTGCCCTTCGACATGTAATGCTACAAGATTAAAGATAATAATGTATGATTTTTATGAAATGAATTTCTCACGCGATAAATGATTTATACCTTTACCTAGTTAGATTTACGTATTCATATTTATAAAATAATTTACTGCCTTTGATTAGATTTATGACAATGTTGCCCTAGAATTATAAAAATATTTTTTACCAATCGATTTCTGCGCCTCAGAGCCCTGATTATAATTGGAAGTTAACAGAGTTATCTTCACTTGTCTTTAAAGTAAAAGGAAATTGTTTATTTATTTGCTTTTACAGAAACAAACAGTCAACAATAATATAATAAACATAAAAAAGATACGGTTTAAAGACAGACCAGCGAAGTTTCTAAATAAAAATTATACATATTTAATTGTGGTACAACAAAAAGGTGTGTTTGTGTGTATTTGTATGAGAGTAAATGTAGGGGTGTGTTTGTGTGTATTTCTGTGGGAGTAAGTGTTCAGGTGTGTGTAATCGTTGGCATCATAAAATAGCAAGTGGGAGCGTATCGCAGCCAGAAAGAATGAGACACAGATGAACCTCCTGCACAGTAGATATTGATATTATTGTATTAATTTTAAGCGCGCAGCTTAAAGCTGATATGCTTAAATCCATTTTCTGAAATTTGTTTCAATAGATTTGTCTAGTCCATTTTTGAACCCATCGAGACTACACATTCAGATCAGCTCTTGTGGCAGCTTATTCCAACTATCAACAACCCTATTGCTCGGGAAATGCTTCCGTGGATTTAGATTGAATCTCGTTTTCTCCAGCCTGAGACTGTGGCCTCGAAGACGAGCATCTTGTTTAAGCTCGAACATGGGATCTAAATTGGCCTACTACTCGGTTAAAGTGTACAATCTACTTCCCATTATCCATAAGGACAATTAGTAAGTTCTCACAATATAAAATTGCTATTAAGAAATGGATAGTGGAAGTAGGTTGCACACGGATCAATTATTGGATCAAGCCAAATAGTTAAAATATGTGTACTGTTTATGAAATTTGTTCTATTGGTCTGTTTAAATTGGTTATGTTTGTCATGATTATTTTAGTTTATATTGTTTATTATGTTAATGATAATTAGGTTGATTAGATTAATTGCGAATTTTCATTATTATTATTATGTTAAATTTGTTAAATAACTAATTTTAGACATGTTTCACATTTTGTAAAATGTTTCCCTCGGCACGGGACACCACTCCAGTGAGGGAACATTATTCTGTATACAAAATAGAATACCAACAATGTAAAAGTACTAAAAAATAAAAATAACATTTTAATATTTACGAACACGCACAGCGCAAAGATCTACATTTCGCTGAAAACCGTACTAAAATGGGTTGATCCGTTTGAAAGGAGTTCATTGATATCATACGTACATAAGAATGATATTTGTAAATATATTTTAAGGCATACTTAACCCGGAAAAAATTAACAAAGGAATTTGAATGCGAAAAATGATAAGATAAAAATACCCAGTAATTCGAGTAAAAGGAAGCGATCTTTTCTAAACTTTCTTGAACTTAAGCGTGGTAGGCGAACTTGCCAGGCACTACGCTACGAAGCGGACTGTCTCCACACGATTTGACTTTTCAGAGTTTTTACCTTAGAGTAACCATCGAGTCAAAACATTCTCCCGGGGTTATGGTTTTATTTTACACACAAAACTCCGTACTCTGTACCCACTCGGGCACCGACTTTTTGATTTTCCACCGACTAGTCTAGGCTGTATTGGTGGCCGGTAAAAAAATTAAGTTATTAAGTTTAAAACGTAGGCGTCCTATTTCAGCTAAGCTATGACGTCAACATAATATAGGTCAAGTTTGGGAAAAATAATACGGAAGGCGTCGTTAATTAGTAAAAGATTACCCCGCTTCCCTTGACCACGATCTTGTCTTTAATGGAGAGCGAAATAAAGGGGGTGAGTTCTGAATATAAATCAAGTTATTCACTCGCAACACTTTGCAGGACTTCAAAGAAATCAAACATGCCAGTAGCTCTATCACAAAAAAACTATCGACGTACTTAAAAACGTGCTAAGCAGTTTAGCGATCACAACGAACAATAATGAACATGCTTAAGTTATCACAGTCATAAGTTAACGCGTGTGTAATCTCTAAGTCAACGCTCGTGTCGGTTTGTTTTTTGTATTCCTCGTAAATAAATACAATTCATTGGCCAAAAATCTGCGTTTACTATAAAAAAACATTACAATATATTGTATTTGCAAAAAAGTAAGGAGTATCAAATACAAAAAAATGAAAATTAAATTACAATTACCATGGCGACTGCTTTTCTTGACATTTGGCTTACCAACCGCTGGCTAAATGCAAAAAATAGCATATCAAATAAAAAATAAATGAATAACAATAGCAGTTTTGGAATATTTTCCATATTTACACCGGTGAAATTCAAATATGTGATTGCGCAGCAGGATTATACGTCGCGAAACGTAAATATTTTACATTTAATATTGAGTGTTCACGGATGTTTCATTGTGATCGCGAAAACGATAAACAACCATGGTGAGAAATTGTTATCACGTCGCTTATAAGCACGTCAGTAGTTATTTGTGATTGAGCTACAGATCATAAAAAGAAAATTGATAGCACATATTTCAAAGGATTCTTTCGAGTATTATTTTTAGTTAAATAGTAGTGGAATACACAAGAAACGGGTGTTACAGTTTCGAAACAAGTTTTAAAAAATTAGAGATATAATTTAACAATGGTTTATTCCTTTATTTTATAAGCAAAAATATACTAACACCATAATGATGCAGTTTTTAGTTGGACAATAACCATTAGCTGTGGCAATTTCTAGAGCTACTTTTGCGTAAAATCTTCTTTCCTTGATGTGCTAAAATTGCCAGGGCTCTAAAAAAGTAGATTGAGGAATTGTTGAGGCTAAGCTCAAGAATCGTATTACAGAAATTGCCGAGCAAATGTGCAATATAAATGTACTATTCTTTATTGGAATGGTCAACATCACTATTTTAATTACTTGGGGTGATATACTATAACAATGTTTGAGTATGTCCAAATGCTTGAAAACTGGCTGGATTTCCTCCCTAGGGAGTTATTTATATTTAAATTTATTTCAACGGAGAGGAAAAACATTTTTGAGAAGGAAATATGGACGTCTAGGCATTTACAGGGCTTATGACCTGTCATTGGCTGGTTTAAGTGGCCACTTTACACACTGTGCAACATTCACCATTCTGCCCATGTTTGAACATCCACATTTCCTCAACCCTTCCATCTGTTGACTTTTGTGAAATAAAAGAGCTGAAATCTTTATCACGAGGGTGAGATTCATCCGGCTGAACCAAATCATCTACTAGGCAACGCCTGAAAACAATTTTCCAATTTTTATACTTCTTCTTTTACCAGGTAGTAATTCAACAATGTTTGAGTATGTCCAAATGCTTGCAGACTGGCTGGATTTTCTCCCTAGGGGTAAATGCCTAGACGTCCATATTCCCTTCTTAAAAATGTTTTCCCTCTCTGTTGAAATAAATTTCAATATGGGATCCTATAGCTTAAATAAGAGATCTGGGTGTTATTCTTGATAGAAAACTTACATTTGAGAATCACTTCGATGACATACGGAGGGCTAAAGTTCTTCATTAAGCCGAATACAGATTAAACATCAATTTCCTCCCAGGGCCCCGATTACAATGAGAACTTGACAGAGTTACCTTCGAATGTCTATAAAGAAAAGCCGATATTTGCGTACTTTAATGTGTATATTTGCGTGAACATTTAAAACATGTTCGTCGGTTACCCATAATTGAACGTATTTAGAAGGAAAAATTGTATGCTTATTCTGGTTTTCATACATAAAACTTAATTTTACTTTGTAGATAAAATTGAAGATTAATGTTAACTTCACATTGTAATCGGGGCCCTGGGCTGGTATTCCACACGCTCTCGCGGCCGTATTATCTCGTTTGTTTACGTACAAAATACACGAGAAAAACTGTTTTCTCGTGCCGTGAGAGTGGTTCAGAAAAGCACCCCAGGGCCTCGATTATGATGGGAAGATAAAATTTATCTTCAATATTAGTAAATCTGCTAAGCAAAATAAAGTTTTCTGTATGAAAAATAGAAAACGTTTACAATTTTTTTTTCTAAACATATTTAATAACCGGTTACCGACGAAGATTCTTTGAATTTTTATACAAATACATACACTTTCGTACATAAATATCGATATTAGTTTATACGGTCTCAGTATATACCTATGAAGATAGCCGTTCATAATCGCGGCCCAGGGGTGGTATTCTGAATCTTCTCTACCCCCTAGAGAGTTGTTAATTTGTGAATTTTGATTTTTTGCATGCGTTTACACTTTGCTTCATACATGGCCACACTGATGATTAAACGTCAAATAAATATGAACACTTGAACTCAAACATGATGATTTTTATTTAGAACATTATTGTGACTTATTACATTACCCAAAATACTTAATTAGGTTTAACTGACCAAACCGTATTTGTTTACGAAGATAGGGAAGCTCAGTGTAGATAGAAATTAATTATTTGAATTTGTTTCGCTTGGAAATTTTGTTGAAAATTATGGAAAAAAATCAGATTTTAATAGGTATCTTAATTTTTTAACAAATTGCATACACTTGTTATTGTGCAATAAGTCACGTAGCGATTATCGATTTATTGATCATTTCCACTTTTATGTAAAGTACTCGTATAATACTTATAGAAATTTAATAATTTTCCCTGTAAAAATTATCAAATGTTATATCCATATTTCCTTCTCTAAAATTTCTAAAATACGAGTCTGAAGAACTCATTACGTAGTTCAAAGTAGTTAGTAAAACCGTTCAATTAATGTTTTTATACATTTTTATAAAAAACTTCGCCGTACAATGAAATGCTCTTATTTTTACCGCGTGTAAGAAAACAAAATTTTATAATCAATTACCCGTAGCACTGAACTTCCTTATTCTGCTGTTACTTCCATACTTTATTTTTGTTATTTTTATAAGGCTATTCAACAAAGTTTTTTTTTTATTAAATCTCATTAATGCACTAAATTTCTATGTCAATTTTTAAAATGTCTAAATGGGGGCTAGATTTCTTACCGTCCACGCACTCTGTAGCTGCAAGACGTGCTGTAATCAAGCTCATATCTGTTATAATTTAATTTCATCTTAATCGGAAACGAGGAACTAGAATCCCAACCTTCCATGCGCTCTGTAGCTGCAAGACGTGCTGGGATATTTATTTATTGTACAGCGGCCTTTAAGTGATTTTATCAAAGATACTAGGAAATATACCATTTGTAGGATTAGTCCATACAATTTCACACGTATCTTCAATTATAGAATTACGCAAAATAGATGGAATTTCATTAGTTTGTTGGTTTTTTACTTTGTTTTTTTTAAATATATTTTTTCAAATTATACAATAAAAATAAGTTTTTCATGGGTACTTGTTAACTAAGATTTATTTCCAAGAGAATTATTCGCCAAAGATTAGATTCTTAGATTGCCTTCATCTGCTTGATAAAATTAAAATTCGTATCCCTAAACGTACAACTCGGCTGCAACAATGAGAAACTTCAGCCCTACGAGAAATTAGATACAAAAAATGTTTTCTTGCGTTCGGTAAAAATTAGAGCATAAAATTGTACGGCAAAGTTTCTGGAAAATGTACGAAAAAAAATAAAATATTTTAATAAAAACGCACTACATTCATTGACATCACTGGTTCATATGAACCAACCAATGATGTGAGAGCTGTGAAGGATATCCGGTTGGCTTTCCGTAAACGAACCAATGGGAAGAACTAACAGTAAACAACCTCTGACGTCACACGCGGAGTAATTTCAGAAATACAAAACTTTAAAAAGTTTTAAATCATAGCGCTAATAATACGATTTGTGTTTTTTTTTTTTAATTGGCTTAGTTTAATAGTCTATTAATAAATAAAAAAATATAAAGGAAGTTCCTCATTGTTTCATGTTGGTATTTTAAGCACAAATAATAATAATAATGCATCTTTTCCTATAATTCGAAATAATTATACGTTTTTTATTGAAGTCGATATATATTTCCTCTCTTTTAACCAATTTCAATAAAATGCCAAAACCCGAATTGAAAATAATCATTATTATATAATCTAAATGTACCTGCCATATATATATTTTTTTCACTTTAATATTGTAATTATTTTGTCTTGTTTGAAAGAAGAAATGCGTGAGGACTGATCTGGGGTTACTCCGTATGGATCTGCCGGCGAAAGGATTTTTAAGTCCGAGTGAACAAAAAACTTTTTCTTTTATTTTTATGATTACTGTAATATATGTATATTTTTTTTACTAGTGGAATAATGCGGAGTGGCTTTTTAAAGGTAGCTACGCTTTTTTTCTTATTTTTTTTGACATTGTATTTAGTAATATATTGAAATCTATAATTGGTCTATAATTTTGGTTTATTTGTAAATATTTTTTTTTTGTAATAATGGCTGTTGTTTTCTTTTAATAAATAAATAAAAGTTGGGAGAGTATCATGAAATATGTTGATTTTGTTATTTCGACAGTATACGTTATACGCCCGATACACGCAGGCCAAAGGTGTGTGGTATTTAATTTATTTTGTAAATTGATTGCATAAATAAGTACCTATACATATTTAATACCAGGAAACGAATACGGAGCATATAAATGAATACGGAGCGTCCTCGGGTTAGGATAGTCTCTAACATGGCTCAGCTTGTTCTAAAATGGAGATTTTTTATGAGATGTTGCATTACTTGAAAACAAAGGCAGCCCAAATGTGTCCCGATGTCTGAGTGATCTCAATCCCGCATTTAAAAAAAAAAAAAATAATAATTATTTGTTTATTTTTCCATACATATTTTATTTACACAGAAAAACAATTACAATAATACACTTAAGAAAAATACATCTTAAAATTAAGCCATAACATAAATTGGAAAAAATGCCCACAAAGACTTCAGCGTCTGAGCGTGGGCCATTCCTTTTTTACTTATCAAAAAGTTTATATCATATAAATATGGTATGACATGACCATGAAAAGAAAAATAAAAGAAAAACCAAATTAACATATGGTAATATTACGAAAACATGATTTATTTTTAATTTTAGTTAATTTTTTTTAAGAATGTGTCTATCTGTTCCTTCCATGCTTATCCAAGACCCCAAACCTACTTTAAACTGTACCAGTGATTTAATGTTTTGTAGTTCCTTGTAGACCAACATGTAAGGAGTGCCTCTGTGCGAACTTAGTTCTGCATCCTGGAACTGACAGTACACTATCGGATCTAATACTAATACGATTTTAATTATTACCAAACAATTCCCTATTCAAATAAACATATTTCCGGCACTGAAATAAATATAACTTTCTAAAACTAAGGAGTCCACTCTCTACGTATAATTTATTACTAGGAAATAGTCTATGTTTTTTGTAAATTATTTTAATTATATTTTTCTGTGCAATTTCTATTGAGCGACTATGCGCGTCCAAGACTCCTCCCCACCTTTTTATACCATATGTTATTGATGATTTAATTAAAGCGTAGTAAACTATTTTAAATTTTTCTTTGGTTTAGATATTTTTCAGACTTATTTTATGGAGGTAAGTATCTATTTTATAATTTAATATTAAAAGAAAACAACGCAACAAACAAGTTGGAAGTTGCTCTTAATTTGAATTTGAAAATGGGTTAGAAATTTGGGACTTACATTATGTAAAATGTGATAAGAATTATTTTACATGGAGATTATTTTAAAAGCAGCAAAATAGGTAATCGCAAACTCACAGCATGTGACATGAAGTGTCAGGAGACCTGAGTAAACGTGGATATTCTAATTTTGAGGAGAGAAACTCGGCATCCTTCGAAATAAGACAGGAGACAGACATGAGTAAACGAAATCCTTGGAGGCACCCAGGGGGCGATCACAATAGGAAGGCACGGAAGCCACACCTTCACTGCGTCGATATAGTTGAAGATAAGTTCTACCGACCGATTAAGAGCAAACGCGGTATGACTTTTCTTCATACAAACGTATTCCGATGTTTTTGGCAGGGTTTTAAAATTCAAATAAAAATTCACACAACACACAATAACATCACCGCACAATTACCGATTCCCATGTGCCGACTTTTGAAATTTTCGTTTTAAGTCGGGGCCCTTATTTACTAAAATCAATACAAAACAAAGATAGATTCATAAGATTATAGATTAGAACAAAATATTAAAAGATGCAAAATATCGTCATTTCATAGAACAAAACAACCGATTTTCTTTGAGTACCTTATAGAAAACTCCAAAATTAATGTAGTTAAGTCCATCAGAGATTTAGGAGTTGTTCTGGACTATAAACTGACATACAATAAAAATAAATCCCTCTCCTCCACTCCTCCACTCTATTTCCTCATCCCTTAACCTTCTTAAGAGCTCTTTTTTTTCTCATGTCTTATATAATATATTATTTTTCTCTTAACTGTGTAACATGTTCTCTCATTATATTTGTGAAAAACTTTAACTGGATGTATGTACTATTTTATATATTTTGTATTCTAACAAATGTTGTTTTTCCTTAATTCATAAAAAAAATAAAAAAATAATAAAATACAACGAGCATATAGATAATACAGTAAATAAATTACTCGGCTTCATTAACAGAATACCCTCTGATTTTACTAATGTCCGTACAATCAAAACTCTTTATTGCTTAACTGTTCGAACTCTTCTAGAATGGTGGTCAAGACGCTTGACTCACGCACGGAAGGTTCCGGGTTCGATTCCCGGTGAGAACACAAAAATTAAAATGTGATTTTTCTCAAGCCTGGGTGCTCTGTGATGTAATTCACCACTGTAATTAGGCCTCCTGGCCTGTTGTGGTGCAAAAAAAAAAAAAATGTAAAAAAAAAATAAAAAAAAATATGCCTCCTAGAATAGAGGTCTGGTCGCCATTTTATGTGTATCGCATAAAGCATATTGAATCAGTCCAACATCGTTTGCTTCGAAAAGTAGCGTGGATGCTTGGACTAGAGAGAGGTAATTATTCTTATGCTGATATAGAGTCCATTTTAAATATTTCTAGTCTACAAAAACGTAGAACTTTTATTGATTCTATATATGTTCGGCATACTAAATGGTATAATCGATGTTCCATCATTACTGGGACAAATAAAATTCCATATTTTGACTCGTAGGTTGAGAAACAATGAAGTGCCTACTGTTCATCAATCAGCATAGAACAAACTATGCCCTTAATTCTCCAATGACCCGTCTTTGTCGTATTGTTAACTCAAGACAAGATCTGGATTTTTTTTGTTTAAGCTTACAACGGTTTAAACGAGCTCTAAATAAATAGTCCAGATCTTGGTATACAAATAGGATAAATGATTTTGAAAAACGGAAAAGGTGCCGACACAGAAATTTCATTTTGATACTCTATCTTGAAAAAAAAACCAAATCGGTTCAGTTATGGTGAGCTAAAAACGGGACAGTGAAACGTCAATTTCTTAGATTTTAGTCAGGCAAAATCTGTCTATCGTCCGGTTGTATTTGCGAGAGAGCGACCGAAAAACAATGTTTTAACACCTATTCATCAAAATTGTCTGGCACCGCGTATCCTCTTAAGAAGGCTATCGACCCAGTTACACTGTCCCTTACAGACGTTCACATTGTTATTAAAAGTAGTTTTCATTCGTCATTGTTCTTGGACTTTGCGAAAATGGTGATTGGATGCATTATCCCATCTCAAAGATAAAAAATGCAGTTTTTTCAATAAAGCTTCTAACTACAGGCTTTCAAAGTATATTAAAAACGTTACCAGTGGATCAGCACGCTGCCATCCCGAAGTCTCGCAGAGTGGATAAAGTCGTTGCAGAGGGAGAAGTACTGGGACACATTCTGGTCAGGAGAATCAGACGCCATTACGCATAGGTAGTGCTTGTCCTGGAACAAATACCAAGAAACCTTCATTATTATTTGTGAAACATTAAGGGGTCTTTAACTCTACAGTCTATGACTCTTGTATCTTGCCAAAAACGACGTATGGCCTGGAAACTAGGTCCAGCCACTAACTAACTAACACTGCAAGAAACAGTCAAAGTGCGTTCAGCGAACAATGGAAATAAAAATATTGGTCATCATTCTCCGCGATAGAATTAGAAATGAGGGGATTAAGCGCTGAACGAAGGTTGTTGACATTGTAGAACGATCGGCGAAGTTAAAATTACAGTGGGCATGGCACATGGCGAGACAGGACATTGTCAGATGGTGGTCGCCTTTAATCCCGCGGTGTGTGGACGCCTTGAAATAACAAAAGAGCAACGGAGATTTTTCAGATGAAGCAATTAGGGCTTTGTCTCACTAAAAAATCATACTTCACACGTTCACAATGCGGCCCGTTTAATGAAAAACTTAAATATAAAACACCAAAGTAAAAAGAAGCCTCCCTTGTCTGAAACACGGTTTTTTAACACACGAGAAATGCACACAATATCTTCAGTTTATTACTTTAGTCCTACTAATTCACACAACACGTGCTGCAGGCAAAAAACGTCTTTGTTTTAATGAACATAAGTTAGAATTTGGGGTACATTCATATCAAATTTATATTTGAAGCACTGACTGCTTAGTTAATCAACTGAGCACTTAGTTAATTGCACCTTGATAAAGAAGCTTACGTAGCTGTTAAAACCGTCAATAAAAAAATAAGTGGTTAAAAACAAAGTTGTTTTATTTATTACATTGATATCTGTTGGGCGAAAAAAAACGAGCCTCAAACGTTAAGTGAAAACATACTCGCCGGACGTCACAAGGTGTGCGAGTTTTGACCTTGGGAGAATGTTTCAACCATAATTCATTCAAACGATGAGTCTGATTTTTATGGCGCCCCGTAGATAAAGTAAGAGGAAGGAAGCAGCGAACGGAGCCTTCGTATGATCGTATCTACTCTTGTGTTAGTCGACTTTGTCGCTACCGCACTTTTTGGGATTGAGTACTCGTACGTATGTACCTAGTAATTAATAACTTTGTAATTTTATCGAAACTCAAAAAGATATACCCACCCTTATTCTTATTTCCCTTTTATTTTTAATTAAGTAACGTATCATAGGTAATTAATATTGATGATTAAAGTCAAGCCATATTAGGGTATAACGTATTATATTGTAGCCTCACTAGAAATTGAGTAGCAAAACCGCCACTTCAAAAGAGGCGAAGGAAAACAACGGAAAAAGATGGACATATGACGGGTATAGTTTGCGGTTCGAAGATGGTAGCAGATAGCCCAAGACAAAAAATGTTGAAAGAGTATAATATAGACCCATGTCCGGCTGTGGAACAAATGTGGCTAGCAGGAAGTAAATAAAAAGTCTTCGAACACCGTCATCAAATTTGTGATTTTTTTGCATTTCATTAGCATTGTAGGTATTTTAAAAGAGCGTGAGTTGCTGTTAACAGGGTGAACGGTGCACTAAAATCAACCTTAGCAAACAAATGTTTATTTTAACAAGACTATATACTCGTATAGTTGCAGCGGTTCAAATATCGTGAATTTTTACAAAACAAAATAACTATACTACATAGAGTTTTCACAAAGCGAAATATCTACATATTTTTTTGGGTGTTAAGTTTTTTAAAATCGAAAAAAAATCACAAACAAAACATGATTTACCACACACCTATGGCCCGCATGTGTCGGGAATATAATATATACTGCCGAAACAATAAAATTGTCATTTTTCATGATACTCTCTCAGCTTTTGCGAATAATCTATTAGAAATAAATCTTATTCAATAAGTACACACGTACAACTTAATTTTTATTGCATTGTATCCTGTATAAACAAAAATATTAAAAAATACGTTTTACAACTTAACGTATAAATCTATTTTGTGTAATTCTATGATTGAAGATTTATATGCATGTTAAATTATTTCGACGAATGCTTTTAAATCGTATGTTTTCTAGTATGTATCTTTGTTGAATTACATAATAAAATAAAAATAAAAATAAATAAAATGATTTCGGCCAAGAAAAAAGAAGTATAATAATTCTAATAAAATAATATTGTTTGAAATATATTTTGTTATCACTTTATTTGTGCTATTATGTATGTAAAAAATATATGGGAGGAAATATATGTAATGTGTATATTTACATAGGTACTTAGATATGTCAGTAGACATATATTTTTACCAATCGATAAAGCTCACACAGAAGAACCCATTTCAATAAAAAAACGCATTTGTTTTTTTTGTTAAAATTTCACTTTGTGAAAAAGGTCCTCAATTTATGAAATCAAAAAATCACTTATTTTAGTCAGGTAAAATAATTTGTAATAAGCTGTTATATGTAATGGTTAGCGCAATTGCCTACCACGCAAGAGGTCTCGGGTACGACTCCCGACATGGTTGATATGAAATATTTATTTAAAAGAGTGTTTTCACCCTAGAATATTTCACAGTCCCTGGACTGGTACCTGAATCGTAAGACTGATCACCTTACCTTCATGCAACAAAATTGATCGAGATATGCTGCGATTTGTGTACCAATCCAGTGCCCTATGCACCATTAGGTGCGGAACGGGAATGATGATGATGATGATGATGTTATTTATTATAGAAGTAAAAGACGAGTGATACTTTAATCCACGAATTTGGAATATCTAGTGACCGGTTTCATCGCTTTCGCGACATCTTTGAGACTGGGCAAGCTGTAACAAGCTGTTAGTAATAATTTATTGTAATAACTTTCATAACATTCATAAAATTCAATTAAGCTAGCCAATTTAAAAAAAAAACAATTATAAACTTTTTTTATTTGTGCATGCTGTGTTCACATATAATTGATGAACAATATCTAAACATAAAAAAATGTGATTAGTATACCAATGTCATATGTATTGTTTATTGTTTGTGAGCCATAATAAAAATAATAAACATGTGGAGCGAATTAAATGGATCACGAAGATCATTCTCAAAAAACCCTCGAGGTATCCAACGGAAGATCTATTCGCTGAGTTAAAGATATTGGATGAAAGACAATTGTTTGTGAGGTGCCACTACTACTAAAATTTAATGATAAATTAAGTGAGGTCAAAAGAACCCAACAAAATATAAACACTCGTTCAGCAACACAAATTAACTGTATTGTCCCATTTGTATCAACCGCCTTTGGTAAAAAGCAATATAATGTAATTGCTCCAAAAATATTTTATGATTTATTGCCAAATATAAAAGTCTCAAAATGGTAAACAAATTTCAAAATAAAAATAACTGCACACATAAATAGTGTAGCGAGAGATTTTTATGAAAAATATATGTAAATCAAAAAACGTAGTACTTTATATAATTGGTAAACGCATTATTTATATTTTGATGTATTTCATTGCTTTATATTTGTTTTTTATTATATATTTTACTATATTATTTATTTTTAAGTACCGTGTATTCTTGGCACATATATATATACTTTATTTTGAAAAAAAAACGATTATTAATTTCTTACATTTGATTAGCTAAGCATTTATAATTAAGTGGTTTTAGTTTTTCTTTTTTATGTTATTGTTTTATTAGTAAAGGACTACTTATGCTCTAAAGATAAAAAATCTCCATCTTAGAACAGGCTGAGCCATGTTAGATGGAAACTATCATAAACAGAGAACACTTTGTTTTCATTTTACATTAATTTGTTTTATATAGATTCCCTGTTATTAAGTATGTATATGAATTTTTTGCAATAATTTTATCTTCTTCTTCTTTTCCATATCCGCTCCTAAGTGGAGCATGTGGACATCACCAGTTGCCTCCAGGAGACCCTATCGCCAGCCAGCACTCTCGCTTCTTCCCATGTCAATCCAGCGCCCCTTAAATCCGCCGAATAAAGTCCAAAGATCGTCATTGACGGCCTTCCAGGACGGCGTGATCCCGCAGGTTTAAAGAAGAGGCAACTAGGGTTTAGGTTCTCCCGAGGCATGCCCAGCACGTGTCCGAGCCAGGTCCACCACCGCATCCTCAAGACGTTCATTATAGAAGGCTGCTGCGTCCGTTCACGGACTTCAATGTTAGTTATAAAATCGAACCACCTTATACCTAATATTCTTCTCAAGCACTTACTCTCAAAACTCAGAAGTTTGGTGTTTTGAGCTTTGGTAAGGTGCCAAGATTCACACCCATATAGGAGAACTGGCATTATACAAGAGTTGAATAATTGGCATTTCGTTTTGACCGAGTATAGACTAGAGTTCCAGACAACAAGCATCATGTTAAAAATTGCTCCAGCAATTCCTAGGCGGGTTGCGAGCTCTTTATGCATGCTTCCATCCTCAGTTATGTGTACTCCCAAGTATTTAAAGCTGTCAACTTTCTCAATCCTCTGTCCATTATTATAGAGAATAAATTTATAAAACAAATAAATAAATTGAATATCGATGGATGCAGAAAACAAGCACAGCGCATAGATAAGATATAGCGTGACCAAATTCAACAAATACCTGAAGATGGTCAAGTCAAAAGTCGGAACAATCGGCGCGTGTGCCTGGGAAAATCTATGAATGTAGAGGAAGCTGCAAGCAAACGGATCGATAGTTTGTGTGTTGTGTTGTGTTGTGAATTCGAGATTTTCTTACAATGAATTAATATTTCGCGGGTGTTTTCAATTTAATATATTTTTTTACTACGCAGTAGGAATGGAATGGTGTAAAAGTAATTAATTTTACAGCGCACTCGAGAATCATACAAACGATTGCATATTAGTATCCAGCGTTGCGCGTTGGAGTGTTTGCGGACACTTAAGTGTCCTTATAATGAATGGCCTATAAATCACTCGGTACACACCCTCTCGTAATGAAGAAACGGCCAAACGCAAAATAGCAAGATCATTTCTTTACGAGGAACGGATCTGTTATTAGGGGAAACAAATCATCCCACCAACAAGCTACAAAAAGTGGCTTGGTGGGATTTTAGTTTTAGTAAAAATATAACAAGTGATTTTTTTTATTAAATTATTGTTTAAAACTTGTAAATATATTAAAAATGGTACGAGAAAGAGCTTGGTTAAAAGTTTGAAACCTTTTTGTTAAAATTTAAATCAAGAAATGTTATAAATTGTATTTTTTAAAGTATGTTAAATTTCAAAACGGTATTCTGAAAAATTAGCATTTTATTTTAAAATTTAACTGATACACACTGAATGAATAATGTGCGACGAGTCCCATACAATACGGTAGGTATCCAGTTAATGATACCACCACCCCGGGGTCCTTACAGTAATGAGTAAAACTGTTTGTTTATTTTTTATTATTTTTTATTTATTTAATTTATTTATTATATATACGGCCTAAGCCAATTACAACAGTTACACGAAGAAACATAAATGCAAGAAACTGAACAAAAAGAAAATAAAACTATTTAGCAAAGACAAACAAGGGCAAAAAAATAATTGTATACAATATATTCAGAAAAACGAAAGACCTAAGACTTCGAGCTAAACCATGCCAATCCAACTTCATCCCGCACTGTTTAGTCGCGAAGAGATCTACGAAAAGCCGGAAGATCTATCCCAAAGAATTCCAAGTCGTGTGATGAATTTACTAATCTACACATTCTGGACATTGGGGCATAAAAACCAAAGTTGCTCTCGGAAGATTTTATAAATAGCAGATTTTGACTTCTGGTGACACGGTTGGGAACATGAAAAGAAATTGATTGCAACAGAGATGGGACATCACGTATAGCATTAAGTATTTTGAAATTGCATATAAGGTCCATCTCAGTTCTACGGCTCTCCAATGAAGACAGATTAAGAGATTGTTCTATTTCAAAATAGGAATTATTACCCCTTTGTAATCCGAGCAACCATGACATTTTTTTAGAAAACGGTGTTGGACAGACTCCATATGGTCAATATGAGTTATTATATATTAGTTTTAATAGTTTTTAGTTCATTGGAGAGATTATTGTAATTTTTGACATCATTGAAGACTAAGTTATTTCCACCATGACTTGTGTGGAATTTAAGTATTTTAATATTATTTTAGTATCTGAGTGACTTATTCATCTCAAATTCTTTATTTTTTAAAAAAAAAAACAATACATATTGATAACAGTGACCACAACACGGCGTGACTAAATTCAATAAATTCTTGAAGACGCACAAGTCAAAAGTTGGTATAATCGGCGTGCGTGCACGACTAGATGTATGAATATAGGTAAAGAAGCGAAATCTGTATATAAGGACAGTGATATGCCGCTCTATTTTATTTACCTTCCCCCACTGGGAAACGGCGTTATGGTTTGTCTGTTTGACATGTATTTAAATTTTAAAGGGGGATTATATTAATGCGATAAAAAATATGGGCCATCCTGTATTACAGCAGTGGCCGTGAAACCCTCCCACATACTTGACAGATAAAAGTTCCCACACAAACTGCTACCCTTAACTATGATAGAGGACACCGTATGCCTAGCACGAGTATTACCTATACACAACAGGTAATAAAAGCTTCCCATTCACGTCTTCGGCTTTTCACAACGTGAATACACAACACCCCAGGCTAGAGCCAGCTGAAAACCTTTTTCAGTACTATCAAGTATACACCGAGGACTATCCTCTTTAGATCTATGTAACATCCATCAATTTTCAATACCTAGTCATGAAAACCTTCACAATAGAGTAATAAAAACCGCCGCTTTTCTGTTACGTGTAAGACAAATTTTCATCATAGGTAGAAAAACATCCACGAAAAATATGGTTAATACAGCTTGGCCACCACATAACGCACACCGCACCTGAGGACATAAGTCTCCTTGGCGGTGCCCAGTGTCCACATACACGGAACAGTTGCTCGTTGCCGAACGAGAAAGGCTGCCCGAAGGAGCTCTCTGTAATCTGGTAGCCTTAGCATGTTTGTGTTGAAATAAGGTAAACCATAAGTAGATATAATGCACTTCATTGGATTGAGAAAAGAGGGAAGTATATGCTTTACTGGCTGGAATTAAATTGATTGGACATGATCAATTCGCCGAAATGATCATAAAACTTTTTAAAAGACATTTTTTTTTTGATGCTACCAGTGCCTCGATTATGAACGCTATCTTCAACTGTATATATCGAGACGGTATACTTAACTTCTGTACTATCTTTATCTTAACTCGGTATGTTCTACCTACTTGTAATATCGACATCATATGATCGAAACAAGCCAATGGAATGACCGCAAACAATTAGTCCGCGTTCCTTACGTCATTAGCATTTAAAAAAGTTCTAATTTTTATTTTAAATAGGCTTCTGTAATAAAAAGTGCTCACTTCAAAGCGATTATAAACTCCAATAAATCCCAATTCAAGCAAAAAATGCTCGCTTGAACATGAATTTTGCATGACTTTTACCTAGACGGTACACTTAACGATCGTCTGTATGTATTTACCGATCTGTACTGATCGACTACAAAACCGGCTCCTATAACTTCTTAATACATACACTCGAAAAGATAGTAAAACAGGTGGAAAAAATATAATAACTAAATATTTTTTTTAGAGTGGTAACTTACTGACGCATTTAATATGTGTCTGACGCCTAGATACTCTTATTTGTTAATAGGAGAGAACCTAGCGACATTATTTCCACATCTAGGCGTTCGTTTTATTAAAATGACAGTTATGTCGGAATTTAATTCGAATTAAAAACTTGCTTATTTCTTTCTCATATTTTTAATAGCCTTTAAGAAAAAAAATGGCAACCTCCAAACGATTACAATTTTTAATAAATCACAATTAAATGAAAAATTGCTCGGTGGAGCCAAATTTTTGACACTTTTAATGCGTAGATAAACGTATCGAAGGGTTCTAGACTCGTCGGTATAAAATGATGTACTTACATCAAAACTTGATGGTGGGGGGTATCGATACTATACCTTTGTAGTCGGTCAGGAGACTTTTATCTACAACTATGACGTCATACTGATGCTATGTCATTTTAGAGCGCAGATATATGTACTGTGACGTACGCTTCCCCTTGATTCATATCGATGTACCTACCCAAAACTTAAAGGTGGGGGGTTGGTAGTATATCTTTATAATCGCTAGAGGGGAATTTATCTTCAACTGTACCGTCAAGGTGAAGGTATGACGTCTTTATCTTCCAATCATAATCGAGGCCCTGATCTATAAATGCGACAGGACCTACTCGCAGACTAACAGGGCCACAGATAGTAGCGAGAAGCTCTATTCGGTAGTCATAGAGAGGGGGAAGGGACAGTATGTGGTTAATACAGTGGTCTCTCGGTAATCCGGCATTTATCAGACCAGAGCACTGCCGGATTACTGGAAACCACTAATAATGACGCGATAAGCACTCACTACTTTTCGATTTTCGACATGGTTGAAATGTTTTTTTTATTTTTTAAGGATGTTTTTACACTAGAATATTTCATTGTCCCATTGGTAACTGAAGCGTCAGACTGTTCATATTAATTTATTTATTTATATATACGCCCAATGGGCATTTTTAAGGACATATTTATGCGAAGAAAATTATTATACAGAAAAATACAAAGACACAATGGTATATAGTAGACTCGGCGGGAGTGAAAGCGGGAGAGAGGTATTTATAATTGAATTTGATTCAATGATCGTTTGAAAGAAGACAACTTGTTATTAAAGAAATTAAGACTGGTATGTTTGTTGGTAGATCTAAGAATTCTGGGCATAGGGGAATGGAAACCATATCTATTTATCCAACTTATAACCTTCTCGTAATAAAAAATGATGAATTTACGATACAATTAATGAGCCAATGCAGTGTCCTATGCACCATTCGGTGCGGAAAAGAAAGGGTAATGATGATGATGATTTTTAAATACGTTTGTTTTTGTAAGTTTTGTAGATACCTTATTTTTGAACAAAAAAAACAGAGGCATTGACCCCTAGTTGGATTCTGAGGGGTGAAGACGACGTGTTAGCCTCTGTTCATACATTTTGTATTCCTTAGAAATATTTACGATAACTTTCCTCCATGTGCAGCTGACAGAGAGTCCTCAAGGACTACAGTACAGCTGCGGGTGAATGGTAGGCTTAAGGAACCCCTCAAGGTGGAAGAAACAAAGAAATATGGATGTTCATACATATGCAAAATGGTGAATATTACACAGTGTGCAAGAAGCCCACTTAACCCTTTATAGGGCAAAGGCCGAAATCGGTTAGTATATTAACCAGTCACTTTAGGGTCATATTTCCACTACCGCCTATAGAAATGTCAACTATATTACTTCAGTACGTTGTCCAGAACGGTCGTTGGTTAAATTATTTTTCCAACCGCGTGAAGTTGGCGCGGTTACCCAGAAATCCATGTGTTTATGCCGTTGTCAAAACGGTCGTAAAAAAATGTAATTACTGGTATTTATACTTATATTTGTAATTGTTTATATTACAAAATTTAATAATAATTTTTTGTAAAGAATATCTGTGCATTTTTATTTTGTATTTTTATTTTTCTAACATGACTCTAAACAATCATTAGTCAATATATTGACCAATGAATTTTTATTTTTTTTATCGAATTTATTTTATGTGGGCAATAAGTATTTTAAAATATAACATTCGAAATCCAAATTCTCAAATAATTTATTTACCCTATAAAGGGTTAAACCAGTTAATGAAAGGCCATAAGCCCTGTAAATCCCTGGATTCCTATATTTCCTTCTCTAAAATGTTCTCCGTCTCTGTTGTGGTTTGTTGGTATCATAAATTGATATACAAAACAAGTAGGTACATAAAAATATATCGATTGAATTGTCAGTTTTCCGTCAGATGAAAAATACAGTTATGTGTGTGAAAAAGAATCAGCTCTGAACGAGTATTTTCGACTCGATGACTGCTCTGAGGTAAAAATCACGAATATGAAAATCGAGTGGAGATTGGTGATAAATCCGCCTCGTTGGCGTGTTTGCTTACTACGTTTGAGGTCCTGGATTCGGTTCCTGGGAAGGTTGACATGAAATATTGATACAAAATGTGGTTCTGGTATATTTCTGATGCGTAAGGCTGAGCACCTGTCATTCGTGTAACAGATAATCGATATGCGCTGCATTATTTTATAACATTATGTAACTAGCTGGTTTTAACCATTAAACTGCATTTCTTAAATATATTTGTATTTTATTTGTTTCTCTACATATTTATTTTATCTTAATGACTCTCAAGGGGGTGAAATCCAGTCTTTTGTCTACAAACATTTGGACAAATTCAAATATTGTAATGAAAACAACTGGTCCAAGAAGATATTTAAAAATTGGAAAATTGTTTTCAGGCGTTGCCTAGTATGTGAATAATTCAGTCTCATTCAGTTCAGATGAATATCTTCACAACAATAAAGGCTTCAGCTCTTTGACTTCAATTAAATCAACAAATGGAAGAATTTAATAAATATGGATGTTTAAACATAGGCAAAATGGTGAATGACAGGTCATAAGCCCTGTAAATGCCTAGACTTCCATATTCCCTTATTTAAGGTGTTCTCCATCCCTGTTGTAATTTATTAAGAAATATCACGTTTTTTTTCAATACATTTTTAAAGTAATATAGGTCTATAAAAAAAAAAACATTTTGTTACTAACAAAAATAAAAAAATATTTTTAAATTTGTAATTTGTAATGAAAACATTTCTCCATAATATCCATCTTGATTTTGATAATATAATTAATTATCTGAAATCTATTCCATATATTTTTATTTGTATTCGTAGTATGTGATATTTCCTTATTACGTAATAAAATGATGTTTTTTTTTAATTAATTATTTTAGGTTTTACCTTTTCTAAAAAACACCTAAAATTTTGCGGCCTGCTTGGGAACTGTCGTTAACAATGTATTCTCTACGCGCGCTTTTGCGTTCAGAATACCACCCCTGGCGGCGCAGAAAAGGTCAATAGATCATAAAGTGTCGGTGCCAGATAACTGTAGTGTCCCTGTTCCTAATCTGTTTTTGTCTGGCAACAGAAGAACTGTTCCATATTTTCAGAATCTGCTGTATTATAAAAATACCTTATTATTAATTAATCGAGCAATGTCGTCGATCGGAGAGAATTAAAAGGCTGAATAATATAACACAAGGACTTGTGTTATGTGCTACGGTGCAATATCCAACTAATGGCAGTAATATCATTTGAATATTAACTCCGGAATACACTTAACTTAAGAGAAAATGTGGAAATAATACGCTGTACAAATTGTGCGGATAAATCGACCAAATAATATTGATGTTTTTTTCAGATATTTTTTTATGAAACTCCACATTTAATGTACACATACTTTGAAAGATGAAAAATCTCCATCTTAGAACAGCCTGAGCCATGTTAAATGGAGACTATCCGAAACATTATATTCACTAGTTTTATATAAATTCCCTGTTATACGTATATTATGCAATAAATTTATATAATAATAATAATATAATTTATATAATTTATTTATTTGATATGTAATATATATTTTCTTTACTAACTTTGTATACTATGTGGAAATCTGTTATTAGTTCTGAGTTTATACACTATATCTGTTTGTTTACTAAAAATATGTATGTAGAACTGTTGATTTCCCTAATAAAATAAAATAAAATAAAATAAAATTTAATAAAATAAAATAAAATAAAATAAAATAAAATAAAATAAAATAAAATAAAATAAAATAAAATAAAATAAAATAAAATAAAATAAAATAAAATAAAATAAAATAAAATAAAATAAAATAAAATAAAATAAAATAAAATAAAATAAAATAAAATAAAATAAAATAAAATAAAATAAAATAAAATAAAATAAAATAAAATAAAATAAAATAAAATAAAATAAAATAAAATAAAATAAATGACTTTCATAAAAATATTTTTTTTTTGTTTTCCTTATAAACATACTACAACAGAGATATAAATCATTTAAGAGAAGGAAATAAAGAAGTCTTAGCATCATGGCGGCCTCCGTGGTGTAGTGGTCAAGACGCTTAACTCACACACGAAAGGTTCCGGGTTCGATTCCCGGTGAGAACACAGAAATTAAAATGGGATTTTTCTCAAGCCTGGATGTTCTGTGATGTAATTCACCACTGTAAGCGGGCCTCCTGGCCTGTTGTGGTGCAAAAAATAAATAAAAATAAATATTTTCTACAGGGCTTACGACCGGTCATTGGCTGGTTTAAGTAGCCACCTTATACACTGTGTAACATTCACTATTCCGCCTATATTTAAAAAAGCTGAAACATTTATTCACGTGGGTGAGATTCATCTGATATAAATACTTTTTATTTTTATACTTGTTCTTGGATCAGATGGGTTGATCAACAATGTCATTAACTACACCTCCACAAAAACGCGACAAGATTGGCCTTGACAATCGTGACGTCAAGATTCGTGAAATATACGACGGTCTATTTAATTCACAGTATTGCATATTAATTCGTAGGTAAAATAACGTTATGTTTTCTTATTAACTAATAAAAAAAATACTTCTTAATAACGACAAAATAAGGAAATTAAATCATTATTGAAATAAAGCCTTGGGCACGGATTTCGGGACATGCACATGGATACTTATATTTATACCCCTATTAAATGCCATTTCATAATCTTAAAAGACATACTTTTAAATGACGTTATTATGAAAAAACCGTTCAATATTATCTTGTACAAAAAGTAAATAAGTAATAAGAGTTAATTAAATAAAAATAAGATAAGTTTTTTTTTTGTTTTGTACACCATTTTGTGAAAAGGACCTGAATTATATTTTTATGGTTTATTTGTTACAATCAATATACTGTTAAGTTTCCGCAAACCAAGTTTTGTAAAATTTACATTGAAAATAAACCTAAAAATGGCATTTTTCAATAAAAAATTATAAAATCGCCATTTATTAATAATTAGTTTCATATTCTCAATTGATATGATCTTAATATTTAAAGCATTAACTTTGTGGTCAAACGTTTAAAAAAATGTTATTAAATAATTGTATAAATCAACTTAGCGACTTTTCTATGTCTATCGGTTTCAAGACGTAACCGTCTCTTCGTCAGGACACCAAATAAATTTAATTTTAAATTAAACCAACATGAAAAACCCACTATTCACCATGCACATATATCGTGGGTATACTGGCAAAAAACGTTAATTCGCAAAAATGCGGATTTGACTTAATGATGCAGTTTTGTAAAGTTTTTAACGCTCTACACACTGACAAAATACACTAAGCCTTATTGAATATTCATATATCTGTAGTTTTAAAAATAAATTTAAGGTTAAGTCGTATACCGGGTATTTTATTCAGGCTAAAGCTTTATATAACTTAATATGAACATAAAACTAAGAAACGGAAAAATTAAAAACATGTTCTTAAATGAGCACTTAACATCTTACAATATTTAAATAATAAATAAAAGAGTAAAATTGGAACAAAACTTAGAAGCCTGAATGAGGAACTTCAGCCCTGCGGGAAATTGGATACAAAAAGTGTTTTCTTACGCGGGGTAAAAATTAGAGCATTAAATTGTACAAAAAAGTTTCTTGAAAATGTACAGAAAAAATAATAATAAATATTTTGATAAAAACGCACTACTTTAAATGACGTCACTGGTTCATGTGAATCAACCTATGATCTGAGAGCTATGGAAGATTTCCGGTCTGCTTGTCGCTTCTGGACCAATAGGAAGAACTGAATGAGAATAAGCGGAAATGAACCTCTGACGTTACACGCGGAGTTATTTTAGAAAAACAAAACTTTGAAAAATCGTAGCGCCGATAATACGATATATAAAAAAATTTAAAAAAAATTTTTGACTTAGTTTAACAGTCTATTAACATTTTTTTTTTTTTAAAAACCACTGTACTTCCTCATTCTAAAAACAGGGATTTGAGAGTTAAAGTTTTTTGCCGACATACTCACGATATTATACACCATAGTTGTTGTACAAAAATATAAAACCAACAGGACATGCATTTTAATAAGCAACCCTTACATGCAAAAAAATATGTTGTGGGAGATAAAGTTGAAAAAAGTGGGATGGAATGTAGGGGGTGCATGAGTTTAATTAGTATAGGGTGACCATTTCAATGGAACATCGTATAATGGACTAAATTGAAAGGTAGTTTGATTTTGATTATGGGAACATTATTTTTTAAAGCTTTCCTGGTGTGAAATATTTCCATATTATTAACTTTTAACCCTTTATTATTTGTATGTAAGATTTTAACTCCTGTACCTTTTTTAAAGTCATAATTAAAATTGTTTAGGTGATTTGCAAATTTGGAGAAATTGTTATTGTTAAGACATTTAATATAAAAAATTCTTGATTTTCTTCCAACGTAAACTGAAGGATGAGAATTGCATTTTAATAGTTTAACACCTTAAGTATTTTATTAACTATTTTAATTATTTTTTTAAGCAAAAATTTATATTTATTTACCAATATTTTTATTTGTATGAAAAGCAGGTTCGACATTATTTGGAAAAAGTTTGGATACATTCGTAGATATAGTATTTACGTTAAGAATTCTTCTCCATTTATTATTATTAAAAATATTATTATAATAATTACTCTTGACAAGAAAAGTTGGTAAATGGTTATATACAAATTTTTTTATTTTTTTTTTTATTTGAAAATATATTTATATAAACCCTTACGGATTATTACATTCATTTTACATAAAATAATATTTACATTTTTCATTTATACTCTGTTGTTCAAAATAATATTTTTTACATATTTTGAAAAGTTTGTCTGAGTCTTTTGTTCAGTTTTGTCTGGTAGTTTATTGTATAATTTCAGTCCCTGGTTCATTAGTCTTGATTGTCCTTGTCTTGTTTTAGAAAGTTGTATATGGTATTTATCTGATACTCTCTAATAATATTTTGTAGAAAAAAAGATACCATTGACAGTTAATAACATCATTATAAAGTAAATGATTATGAAAAAACCATGCTATATTTCTGAAATCAAATGCCAATACTAAACAATGTTTGAGTATTTCCAAATGTTTACAGACTGGCTGGATTTCCTCCGTAGAGAGTTATTTAGATCTAAATTTGTCACAACAGAGATGAGAAATTTAACCTGTCTCCAAACAACTGGACATACTCAAAACATTGTTAAATTAACTAACTGGTAAAGTTAGATGAATAAAAAATAAAAATTTGTTTTCAGGTGTTGCCTAGTAGGTGAATTGGTTCAGCCGGATGAATCTCACCCACATGACAAAAGTTTCAGCTCTTTTACTTCACAAAAGTCAAAAGATGGAATAGTTGATGATATGTAGATATTTAAGGTTGTTGGCAGAATGGTGAATGTTACACAGTGTATAGTGGAAATGCTAACCAATGACAGGGCATAAGCCTTGTAAATGCCTAGACTTCCAAATTCTCTTTTCAAAAATGTTTCCCCTCTCTGTTGCAACAAATTCGGACCAACTTTTGTTTTTCTTTTCTTTTACTATTTCTTATTGTATTTTTTTTTCTTTAAAAGTTATTAACATATTACAACAGAGATGAAGAACATTTAAGAGAAGGTAATATAGAAGTCTAGGCATCTACAGGGCTTATGACCTGTCAATGGCTGGTTTTAGTAGACACTTTACACACTGTGTTCCTCATCTGTTGTAATATGTTCATATAAACAGCTCCCCAGGGAGTTGAATCCAGTCCTTGTCTACAAAAATTTGGACAAACTCAAAATATTGTTTAAATTTATGTTAGTCTTACTCATAACTAAACTTTAACAATCATTATTATTCAAATGTATTTAATGAAACTATACACTTGCATAATTTATGAAAGATGGTGGAGTTCTATAGATGTTCAGTGGTTTTTTTTTAAATTTACTTATTTGTTAATTAACCACTAAGCCAATTGAAAAATAAATTTATCGTTTAATATACCTACAGCGTACAATTTAATGTTCTAATTTTTACCCCGCGTAAGAAAACAATTTTCATATAAAATTTTCCGCAGCTCTGAACTTCCACATTGAGGATATATAATATGTATAATATGAACAATGATCATCATCATCATTCCTTTTCCCCACCTAATGGTGCATAGGGCACTGCATTGGTACACCAATCGCAGCGTATCTTGATCATGTTTTTTGCTACATGAAGGTAAGATGATCAGTCTTACGCTTCAGGTATCAGTCCAGGGACCATGAAATATTATGGTGTAAAAACACCCTTTTCAATAAATATTTCATATCAGCCATGTCGGGAATCGAACCCGAGACCTCTTGCATAGTAGGCAAATGCGCTGACTATTACGCCACGAGGCCGACATTATGAAAAATGATATCGATGCCTATTTACAAATTGTATATATAACGATTGACTAACTAACTAACTAACCATCACGCCATTTCCCCGGAGGGGTAGGCAGAGAGGATAGAACGCCACACCACTCTGTCCTGGCACACTTCCTTTGCTTCCTTCACATTCATACATCTTCTCATGCACGCACGTCGATTATTCCGACTTTTTACATGACCACTTTCAAGAATTTGTTGTACTTGATCATGCCATGTCTTTCTCGGCCTTCCTCGACTTCTACAACCAGACACATTCGCATCATAAATCTTTTCAGCCGTTCTTTCATCATTCATTCGCTCCACATGACCGAACCATCGCAAAAGACCTTTCTTAATTTTGTCGATAATGCTTAACTCAGCCTTGCATTCTGCTCTAATTTCGACATTAGGGCACCTATCATTGTTTTTCCACACACTCGCCTGACGGATCGCATTTCAACAGCATTCAGTCTACTTTTGTCCCTTTTTTTCCAACTCCATGCTTCGCTTCCATACATTAGGGTTGGTACCAGAACTCCATTATGAACTGCTAATTTAGCCTCTTGCGATAGACACTTATTTGCTACGACAGACTTTAAGGCACCATTAACTCTGTTACCGGCACTAACCCTCCTTTCAATATCCTTGTCCATATTTCCATCTCTAGTAAACATACTACCCAGATATACAAATTCTTCGACCTGTTTCAAACTATCTCCATTTACTACAATCTTACATTCAGTCATAGTTACATTTCGTTACATAGATTACGATTGAACTTCCAGACAAAATAAAATTAAAATAAATGGCGGAGCGCTGCGATTTTTCTCTGCATTTTCCCGCCGAAACGGGCTTTGGCACATACTCGGGCCCGGGACAAGCTCTCCTTCGGGGGGTAGGTTAGGTCGGGTCGGGGGAGTATCGATCCTCTAGTTGTGGAGCGGGGGTAGCCAGCCAATGAGGAAGTAGCTCGGCCTTACCTCGGACAGATATTTTGAATATGGAATAATTCACTTTCTTCGGTACGATTCAATAGTCCGGCGGCACAATCACAAACGATTATCGACGTGCTTAAAAATATGCTAAGCATTTGAGCGATCACAATTGACAAAAATGATCATGCTTAAGTTATTGCGACCAGAGGTGTGTGTAATCTCTAAGTCAACTCTCGTGTCGGTTTGTTTTTTGTTTTCCTCGTAAATAAATACAGTTCATTGCCGAAAAATTTGCGCGATTATTATAAAAAATAATACAATATATTGCGTTTGTAAAATAGTAAGGAGTATCTAATGCAAAAAGGTGAAAATTTAATTACATTTAATTACTTTATCGACTGCTTTTCTTATAATTTGGCTTGCCGGCCGCCGCCGCCGGCTAAATGCAATGAATAGCACGATAAATTGTGAAAAAACAAATAAGAATTGTCAATAAATAATTTAAATGAAATAAAACAAAATTATTTTACTTTAATTACAATTTTGGAATATTTTCCATATTTACACAGGTGAAAATAAATAAGTGATTGCGCAGCAGGATTATGCGTCGCTAAACGTAAATATTTTGATATTTAATATTAGGTGTTGCCAAGCATCAGGTTAAAGTGTGACAATATTAAAAAATATAATAAAACTGATCGATAACTTTCACAGATGTTCCATAGTAATCGCGATTACGACAAACAACCATGGTGAGAAATTGTTATCTCGTCGCTTATTAGCACGTCGATAGTAATTTGTGATTGAGCTACAGATATATTTAACACTCTACATATAAGGTAAGGAAAAGAACTAACAAACTTGATTTAGAATCACAGAAAACAGACGTTTCGTCATTTTTACATATTTTTATTTTTTTATTCATATTTTACTCTCACAAACTATAAACAATTATAAAAATAATGTGACCTCACTGGGGTTACCCGTGCCGAAGAGATTAAAAAATATACGTTTTTTAATGTATTTACATTTGAGAACAAAGAAGACTAACTTAATAAACACAGATAATTAACAAAATATTCAGACTGTTTTAAAAACTAAAAAAAAACCTAACATAAGCCATACACTTGTGGAGCAGTTGATTCAATATTGGTTTGGGCAAATGAGACAATCCATTTTACTTCTACCTAGCTCCACTATCCTTTTTTTTATAGCCTTTTTAAACATTTTCTCGTTACTAATTGTTTTAATAGATAGTGGAAGTAGGATATGGATTTTAATCGAATAATACTCAAAATACCTTTGTCCGAAAGTAGTGTTATTTTGTATTTGTTTAAGTTGTCTTTGAGTTGAAGATCTAGTGATTACATTTTATTTGTATGTGATGTATTATGGGGGTTATGTCTTTCATTTGAGTAAGAGAAGTTTTTTAATCTGTAAGTAAGTATTTTTAAGCGTATAATTGTTTTGGTGTCATAAATTGTGATTTGTGAATATTTCTTTAGTAAATGTCTGTATCGGGACTCTGAAAATTATTTTAATCATGGATTTTTGTGCAACAAATACACTATTTAAAACTGTGTTACTCGCACCCCCCCCCCAACCAATTATGCCGTACTCCAAAATTGATTGGCACAATGCAAAATAAACCTTTAAAAGTTCCCATACATTAATTATTTTTCGAATTGTTTTGAATATACACGTTCAATAATAACTCCTAAGTATTTGATATTGTCTGTCCGATCCAATATTAAGCAATTACAATGAGCACTTTGAAGACAACTATTATTATGTAGCATTTTGTGAATAGTTTCTAGAACTGATTTGAAATATATACTTCTCTGAAATATATTTCTCACTATCAAATCAAATGCAGTTTTACACTCCTTTCCTTTATTCATTCTCTACCACTCCTTCTCGTTTGTTCAGATGAATATCTTCACAACATTAAGGTTTTAGCTTTTTAATTGCACTAAAACCAACAAAATTGAAGAAATACGGATATTTAAACATAGGCAAAATGGCAAATGTTACACAGTGTGTAAAGTGTTCACTTAAACCAGCCAATGACAGTTCATAAGCCCTGTAAATGCTTAGACTTATGTATTATTTACTTATCTAAAGTGTTCTCCATCCCTGTTGTAATTTGTTAACAATAGGCATTGTTTTTTTATAAAAAAATTATATTCCTTTTTTTCCTGATTTCTTTTCTTTCCTGTTTCCTTTTCCTATCTCTTTCCAAATTCACTACTTGATTACACATTTCCCATAATTTAATATGCATAACAAAATATACATGTTTTAAATGTATATGTGCAAGCTTTTTCTCTCCATTAAAAAACAGCCGTTATTTTAATTAATTTGGTATTTTCATGAGTGTATCTTTTGATATATCATATGATAAAAAATAAACGGGATTTTCTAATTTGAAATCCCCGCGCTGCACCAATCGGAATTATTGTAGTATTTGTAGCTACGTTGACAGCACTGTTTTTGACAATCTGTCAAAGTTTGACGGCGATCGGATGCTCGGTATTCTGTCAGCGTCTGTTTGAGTGAGTCGAAAATTTGCTGTGTGGTGATTTTTACAATGGATAAAAAATTGGCACAACGAGCGCGCCTCAAATTTTGTGATGCTAATGAAATTTGGTGTCCGAATCATGTCCGAAAAATGTTGAATAAAGCCATTAGAGAATCGTGTATGTCAAAAATACGGGCGTACAAATGGTATAAAAGGTTTAAAGATGTTCGTGAATGCTTAGATGATAAAAAACATACTGGGCGTCCAGCAACGTAAAGTACCGAAGAAAACATCGAATCGGCAACGAAAAAAAGAGATGTTTTGGGTATGAAATGCATCACTGCCCTTTCATCTCAAAAACACTAAATGAATGTGGAAGGACAATTCGTGGATTTTTTTACACCACGATAAAACGCCGTCTCATACAGCGGTGATTATTTCAAAGTTTTAGGCCAAAAATTCGAGTTGCCTCGTCAGCCAAACACCATATTTTTCAGACCAGGCCCCGTCTGACCTTATTCTTTTCCCAAAACTAAAATTGCTATTAAGAGGAACGCACTTTGAGACGATTGATGCCATAAAAGAGAATTCGCTGCGAGAACTAAAGGCCATACCTTTGCAGGCCTATGAAAACTGCATGGACAATTGGATTAAGCGTTGGCATCAATGTACCGTCGCAAAAAGATAGTATTTTAAAGGGGATAGTAAAAAAATATTGAAAATCAATGTTTTGCGTTTTTTTGCCAAATTCCCGTTTATTTTTTATCATAAGGTATGTAATGTTTATTTAGAAAAAAAAATACCCACTCTTTTTTGACCTGTTTGTTGTTTTTTGGTTGGCTAAAGGATATAACTTTTAGAAATAAGTCGTAAGTGCCAAAACACTTGTACTTGTACTTGAAGATTTAAATAAATAAATATAAATCACAAATACAAACTTTACAAATGATAAAATCACTAGATGATGTGAGGTAACGTCTGATTTTTTTATAATTTTAGGGTTAGTAAAAACAACTAGTGCGAAAAAAACCTTCATTAAAGAAAAAATTTATTTTTTTATATTTTACTTGTTCTTTTTTTGTTTGAAAAATAATCACCATTTAAATTACGTTTTTTCTATTTTTAATTTTACGATTAACAAAATATCTTTAAATGCTTCAATTTACCCCATATGGCGTTGCTATTGACCCCTTTCAAGGGGTGAAAAGCAACAAGCCATACTTTATATTAAAACGTTAGGAAATACGCATGTATGAGCAATATGCTGAATAAAAACGTAATTCCGTGTCGGTCTTAAGATTTAGATTTGATAAAAATTTTAATTTCTTTAGAAAAAAAATATAAATATTTGAATGCGAAATTTGTTTCTATTCACCCCTAAAACCGTCGCCTTATTTTATAAAATTTAAATGAATACATTATAACTAGATGACAATTTTTAAATAAATATAAGCATTCCTAATTCATAGACGCATAGAGTGAAATATTTTTAAAATAAGTAACACGAAAACGTACCCATAGTTACAAAGTTTGTTTATTTATACAAGGGCTGCATTTAACGATCATGTCCATGCTACCAGAATTGGAGAATACTTATTTTTGGGATATGAAAAAGTTTGTGTTTTAACGTTAACAGTAGGGAAATATCACCTTTTTTCAAACATTTTTAAAGTAATAAAGGTCTATAAAATACTATTCAGTAAAAAAATATTTCTTTGCTAACTATTAGTAGCATAAAAAATATTTTCAAGTTGGTAATTTTGAATTCCCGCAAAAACAGTAATTCTCGAGGACGGAGACTTTAGCGGACGCGCAGAAACTGGCAGCCGATAAAGATGCATGAAGGCTTTTTGTGGACATCTTATGGCTTCAACTAGGGAGCGGTCCTGAAATGATGATGATATCTGAATTACGCTATCTACATAAATTATTGAATAATAAAGTGGACTCTTTAAACCTGCAACCCAAAGTTTATTTTAATGTCCCCTTAAAATAAATATTTATTCCATCTGCAATCAGTAGCACAAACCATGCAAAAAATTCTTTCCTCTATCGTTTTTGCTCAAAATAAAGTAATATTTTTTCATGTTTTGATTTATTTAACATACCCTTTAATTTATTTAAGAATAAATTACGACTTATTCTATCTGGCTGCGCTATACACTCCCACTTGCTTTTTAATTATACACACACACCTGAACACTTACTCTCAAACAAATACACACAAACACACCCTCTTACATATACATGTATACGCACTGACACATTTAAGAATGTACCATAATTTAACATGTGTGATTTTTATTCAGAAATATCGCTGGTCTGCCTTTCAACCTTATCTTTTTTATGCAATTTAATCATTGTTGATTGCGTGTTTCTGTACAATAAATAAATCAATAATAAGCGCTGACTCTCTTGGCCCAGAACACAACTGGAAGCAGAAAAGATGTGGGAAATAGAGCAAATGCATTTCAGGGTTGTCGGTGCGACTTTCAGGAACTTTTAGCAGCTTTTATCGTGAAAGATATTGATTTCAGTTTCACACGAATTTACTTTCGCGAGTTCCAAAAGCCGTAAACTTTCAAGCTACATTTTATTGGGTTTTTACCCCGCACCAAAATCACCGATGTTTTCTCAAACGGTCTACTTTTCACGAATGAAAAATTTACAAATTACAACAAAGATAGACACCATTTTAAAAAAAAATATTTCTTGAGTTAGCTTTAACGAATATTTACACTTACCTTAATTAAACATCTATTTACATCATCTTACAGTAAACATAACTGGTTACGCCACATTTACTCTATGTGTACACACATGTATATATAGCACATTTACTAGGATGAGGCGTTCAAATTTATTTGCTACCTACTAAGCCCTGGTTAAGATGTTGCAATTGCCTACCGTGGGTACCAATTATTGTCTCAGGCTCAGAATAACGGCTGAACTGATCGTGTGTGCATATGCTTTTTATGTTCTTACCGCGATTGCAAATAAGTTCTTTTTGCAATCAATAGCTCATTAAATCCACTGTGTGTGTAATTGTCAAGTGCCCCTCCTTCCTGACCACAAGATCTGATCTGATCCTGACTGCCACGACAGAATTTCCAAGCAATAAAGGTGCGAGAACCCAGAATAAGGTAGGTAATTTCATTCATTGGGTTTAGGGTTCCGTGGCAAAGCAAATAAAAGATAACGCATTCCGGGAACCTGCATTTTGAGCGTTCATCTGCTAACAAGCAAATGGCGCGATCTCTTTTTGAATTCATTAAAACTCGTTTCATTCTTCGTACATTCAAGCATATCTTCATACATTTTTAAACCTTTACACATGATGCAACTTTGGTATTCTGTTTTAGAAAACGAACCTAGAAGTTTGTGCACTTACAGAGCTTGCAACTTCTTATTGGCTGGTTTCTTATCAACGGATGGAATAATTGAAGGAATAGACGTTTAAACATAACCAGAATGGTGAATGTTACACATTGCGTAAAGTGGCCTTTTAAACCGGTCGGGTTGTATTATTATAAACTGTGTCGCTGTAATCAACGTATGTATGTATAATGTTTTGAATAAATAAAAATGTCAGGCCATAAGGCCTGTAAATGCCTAGACTTCTATATTCCCTTCTATAAAATGTTTTTAACCTCCCTTATACAAATATACTTAGTTCATTCAGAATACCTTAATGAGGAAGTGGAGTGGTTTTTTCAACAAACTAAGCTATTTTTTTTCAAATATATTTTTATGTATCGTATTATCGGCGCTACGATTTGTTAAAGTTTCGTAATTTTGAAATTACTCCGCCTGTGACGTCTAAAGTTCTCTACGGTGAGCTGTCCTGATTGATGGGCTGGCTTCCCGGTAACCGGAAATGTATCACAACACTGCCATTGGTTGATTTCAAAGAACTAGTGACGTCGTTCGAAGTAGTTCATTTTTTTCAAAATATTTTTTATAATTTTTTCATGTATTTACGAGAAACTTTTAATGCTCTTATTTTTTACGCAAGTTAGAAAATATTTTTTATGTCCAATTTCCCCTTGCTATGAACCAATAATATTAAAAAGCGAACACCCAAATGAACGTCCCACTATACGATTGTCTATGTAAAACCCGCTACGAGCTTTTATAAATAAATAAAAATAATTCCCAAGTCACCAAAAAGCAAATAAAAGCGATATTGAACTGAGTATTGGATAATTATTAGAACAGAAAGCTCGCAATATCCACCTGACGTAAAACCTTCCCTAAATATTTACAGAGCACTCTAATTCCTCCGAGTGCGTTCGTAGCACGTCAGTGTATCCCCTCTCCGATTTACCGCCGATCATTCTACTCGAGTAGGTTACTATGCCGGCTATAAAGGCGGTATTGGCCACTAAACCGGCGTGCAAATACCCCTGGAATACCAAATCAGAAAAGCTCTTACGTTCTCCTTGCGAGTAAATTAAATTATCTATGGCGATAAAACGGCATATGAAAATCTGGCCCAGTTTATTTGGTATCGTGAAAAGGAAACTGTCACGACGCCATGTTGATTGAGCATAATAAGAATTAATGAGAACTCTGTGATAATTAACGCTAATATTAATTGTTTATAAGTCGTGCATACTGAATTAAACTAAAAAAATATTACGCCGTTGAAGAAAGAATTTTATCCTTTTTTGCCACCTATTTTATTTTTTTCATAAAAATAAAACACATTATGGAATGTATACGTTGGTTTCAATATGTCGGTAGAAAATATATATTTCAATTATAAAAAAGCAAATGGTTGCTTACTTCTGCAGGGCAGAAACGAGGAGGGGGAGGGGGGAGTCTAATTCTACGCCGCGCTCCCCTCACTTCTCCCTTGCAGAAGTAAGCAACCAATGGTTTTATTAATTTTTTTATTTCTTTGACCTACATATTTTTTCTAATATGCTAATATGTCTTCTTGCCCATACTGATCATTATGGTTTCGGATGTAACAGGGTTTAAAGAACACCCTGTATATTATGCGAGGGTGTGTGTTATATGTGTATGGGTGTATGAGTATTGTATGTTTGTGACAATGTGTAGTGAATATAAGTGGACTTATTGAACATTATTTATCAAAAATTAACTGTTATTTTTAAATATCTTAATAAGGAAACTTATCAACCACCTTATCGATCGATGTAAAATTGCTAAGAACGCTCGGGCCCAAAACCCAAATTTAAAAAATATGTAAAAAATATTTTTTATATATATATATATAATTCCTATGTACGTGTGATGTCACCGTACTCCTCCTAAACGGCTTAACCGATTTACGTGCGGTTTTCAGAGAAATATAGAACTTTGCGCTGTGCGTGTTCGTAAATATTAAAATCTTCAATCGAATATGTAAAAAAAAAGATAGGAGCATAAATGTTTTATCTATCGATCTACCAGGGTAGCATGCGAGGAGAATGCATTTGCAAAAAAATGGAAAGATAATGTTTTTTTGTGTTTGATTTTGAATGAAAAGTTTGTTTTTGAATGTTTACAAACAGCATTTGTTTTTTGTGGATCTCAATCAGATTCTTTCCTTAAATTCTTTATAATTTCTACCCATTTATTTCTTTTTATTGGATTTTTGGTGACACTAAAAATAATATTAAATTCGATACATTTATAAAAATCGTATTCCTACGTAAGTACACCCCTTTGTTGGTGAGACGACCGGAGTTTGACGTTTGCAAAAAGAATGAAATGTTAGAAAAAATATTTCTTTTATGTTTTGGCATTCAACCATAAACAAGTACCTACTTAAATTCAATTTTTTTTAATATTGACAGATTTTTGTTTTGAAATTTAATCACAAACAAGTACCTAGGTACCTACTCATCAATAAAAAGTATTTTTCCAAAGCAAGTCAACGTTCGGGCAGGACAACGTCCGTCGGGTCAGCTAGTAAAGTAATAAAAAACAAAAAAAGTACCTATACATGATTACATGTATGTGTATATGTATGTATGTATATGTAAATATATAGAATGATTATTTTAGAACTGATGTTGATTGATATAATAGCTTTAAAAGTTATTTGTTAATTAAAAAAAAAACATTTATAAATAAATTGGAATATGAATATTTTTTACAAAACTACTTTTAACTTCTCGAGTCGTGAAATATGTATGTCGAGGCCTAATCGTTGCTGATTCTCAGTGTAATAAATAATTTTAATTTTAAAAGTTAATAATAGCGGATAATAAGATTGTCGTATAGAGCCAGTGTACCAAATTTGTTTTAAGATTATATGCTCAGAGTAATAATTCACTAGAGAAGCCATGCAGTTCTATTATCCAAATTTTTGGTTTGGTTTTAAGTGTTACAACAAACGTGTAACGGAAGGTTTTGGTTTGCGCTTGTAATGGGGGAGTTCAGTGTTTTTTTTTTGTTTTTTGTTAATATACGATTAAACTAAGCCCAAAAACTTGGTTTTTAAAAAAAATGTCTATTGTATTATCAGCGCTTGCCGGCCTCGTGGCGTATTGGTCAGCGCGTTTGCAAGGTATCTCAGGTTCGATTCTCAACATGGTGGACAAGAAATATTTATTTAAAACTTTGTTTTTACACTAGAATATTTTATAGTCACTGAATTGGCACCTGAACCGTAAGACTCGTCGTCTTACCTTCATGTTACAAAAATATCATCGCGTTGGGGAAACAAGATTCTATCTGACAAAATATGTTTTTTTATATTGAAGTTTTATTCTATTTATATTGATTTTATGTGCATTAAAATTTTAAAGAAAAACGAAATAATTTTGATGTTTATTAAGACAAAATTAATAAAAAATATTAGGTTAAATTATTTCTTGATTTCAAACTTTCGTATCTCAAAAAAATATGAATCCACATAGAACCTTATTTCCCCAACGCAAAGCTATGATACTAGCCATGAAATGAATTTTACAATACTTCCTATGAAACGCGTCTTAAAACAAAACAGCCATACGTGGCACCTAAAATAACAATATCATATGTCCGCACATAAATTACTGTTCTTCATTTTTTTCTTTATGTAATGAAGGAGAAATTAAAAATTTACAAATTCTTCAAAATCAGGCGATGAGGATTATACTCAAAAGAAATATCTCTTCTCATGTAGAAAGAATGCACAAAGAAATTGGCTTACTCACAGTAAAGCAGCAAATTAAATATAATGTAGCAATTTTTATACATAAAATAATTAAGGGGGTGAATAAAATAAAAACTATAATAAAATTTAACCAACAATGTCATACATACAAGGGAAAAAAAGATAAGATTACCAATGAGGAGAAAAATATAATCTCAAAACACATTGTATAAGGGATTGAAGCTGTACAATGAGTTACCTGAAGAAATAAAGGAGATTGAAAAGATTGAAATAGTTCAAATTAATTTGAAAAACTATGTCATTGAGAAATTTTGAGATTTTTTTTTTAATGTTAATAAAAGTTTATATTAGTTTTTAAGATGTTATGAACTAACTTAATAAAGTATAAATAAACATCATTTGGTCAAATGAGTCAAATACCTTGCTGTAAGAATATAAATATAACAATATACCATTTGCAATAAAGGTAGACGAATATCTTCAGCAATTTAAATTATTTGTAAAAAAAATGGCCACTTGATTTGGGTCCTGAGAACTGTCTTGAGATGGTCATCCCACCAAAGCAGTAGGGTATATATTTTTTTTGGTATTTGTATCCACACAGTGTCTCGATGAATATATGTCATATATATTTGGCATTTGTACGGATGTTGAGCCACCGGGAACTTACCAATGTAAAAGTGCCTACGGCAGTAGCTTGTTACTTGACTTGACGTAGTTAAATATGTGAGCTCTAATAATAATATTATTTTGTCTGTGTGAATTTAAATATGAATAAGTATTATTGCATGTATATTTTTTAGACACCATAAGTATAAATATATATATTTTTTTAATATACATAAGAGGTCAAACAGAGTATTCAAAAGATAAAGATTAATTACAGAGCAATGAAATACATATTATTAGTAAAAATAGTAAACAAAAATCCCAAAAAGGCATGGCCTGTTCGTGGGTATACAAGAAAATGTCAATTAATTTTTGCTCCTTTAATAAATAGACAGTTATAATAATTTTGTGTATCATAAGAAAGAAAAAATAAAATATTCTGTAAAGATTATATGGTATTTTTTTATGGTAATTAAAAAAAGAAATAAAAAATATTTTTAAAAACATAAAAATATTCCTTATTCCTTAAAGGGCAACAAAAATAAATAAATATAAAATCATATGAAATCATGTAAATGAATGTTTTGACACGGGTTATGCCCAGTGAGGTATTCATATTCAAAATCAAAAGTGTTAAAACGTGAAATAAAAAATAAATGATGGTATACCAATGCATTGCCCTATGCACTATAAAGTTCGAAAAGGAAATAAACAAAAAACGCAAAAATGTTTTAAATTGAAATCATCATGTTTTATTTCACGTGTTCATATTTATTTGACGTTTTATCACCAGGGTAGTCTGTAGTCATATATAAAGCAAAGTGTAAACGCGGGCAAAAAATACAAACACTCATATTAATCACTCTTTGGGGGGTAGAAAAAACTCAGGAAACTAGCCCTGAAATTTAAAGAAACCGGCGCGTTATCCGGCGGCCGTGAAAACTCATCAGTCAAAAATTTGCGCAAGTAAAGGCGCCCACGATCTCAAATATTTTTCAGTAGCTGATGGATAAATGAATTACATAGAAATAATATAATAAGATAAACCTTGAAATAGAAAAACAATAAACCAATGGATGGTAATTTTCTTTTTTCTAGTAAACAAACATTTTTATTCTTCATATAATTTGTTCGCTATTAACATTATAGTAGATACGTATTTGATATTTTACTGATTCACCGGTGAAATTGACGAAATGTTGATTGATTTTGTAAAATATCATGAAGCTTTATAAACTGTGAAGATCAAAGACCATAAAAAGCTCAGTTAAAACAATATTTGTCGAGAAATATTAATTTCGTATGGTAAAGAGAAAAAGGAAATAGTAAAGAGAAAGAAATGTTGATTTCTCCACAAATATTTTTATAGTCTTTACTTTTCACAATATATAATGCTTTTTGATTTTTTAGGATGTCGGTCATTGGTAAAAATTATAAATAAAAGTATAATAAAACTATGCACGTACATATTAAATTATATTAAATAATATCATTAAATTAAATAATAGAGAAAAGGTTTAGACAGCCCAGCGAAGTTTCTAAATAAAAATCATGCATATTAAATTATGGTACATTTTTAAATGTACTGTAATGTAATAATAAAAATATTATTATAATTATTATTTTAGTTTTATTTATTTTCATGAAATATGTTTTTATTATTTATTCGGGAAAAAAAAACAGTTTTATTTTATAATTAATAAATAACATGTACATTGGAGCTTAAATTGTAAAAACAGCCAATAATATAATCATTTTCCACAGCTATGTAAGTAATTAATCAAGTGTACACATTAAAATAACTTTAAAATAACATTTAAAATATTTAAAGTTAAAAAATGTTAGTTATTCAGAAACTGCAAATAAAATAAATAATAATAATAAAGTTAAAAAAAAAAAAAAAAATTAAAAAATACACATAATAAATACGTACATTTATTAATGTATGTTTTTTAAATTCAGATAATTAAAATAAAAATAAAAACTTCTGTAATAATATTGAAGAAGGTACAAAATTACAAAATTATCTAAAATTATCTGTTTTTTTTTCAACTTTAATGAGGAAGCTTTACTTTATTGATTTTATGTGTAACAGAAAAAAAATACAATATCTTATAGAGCGGAGAATTTTCTTTGGAATGACCGTTTTACTTTTGCCGTCGATTTTTAAACAAATTTATATCTTAAACGCTCCCTGGGGAGGTAATCCAGGTTATCTACAAACATTACAAAACATACTCAAACATCGTTGAATATTGAAACCATTGGAAAAATGATTATTTTATAACGAATTGTGTGATAGAAGCGATAAAAGCTTTCCATTTTCTGTTTTTTCCCAAACAAATGTTTCTTTTGTAGTTCAGAAAACAGAATATTCTCCGACGAAAGATGTGCTTTATGTTTTATTTTCTGAGAAAGCTGAGAAAGGTAGCGTGGCGGTACTTACCTCCATAATATGTATGTGTCGTAGGCATTCCGCGAAAAAGCATTAAGTAAAATATATACGTTTTGACTTAATGATGACGTAATATTGTTCGGTAAATGCTCCACAATGAGTCTTCCAGTATCGACACAAATTTGTGTCTCGAGATTTACGGGCTTTTAGAGATTTGAGACTATTTTATTCTAATTATAATTCGTATAAAAAATTGTGAATGTAATAAATAAATAACATCATGCATAAAGGATTTTTACGTTTTTAATTCTGAAAATACATTATGTTAAAGTATATGCAGTTCACACAGCGTTGCATCAAAAACAGTTGTTATGAACTATTTTAAAACAAACAAACCATCACGCCGTTTCTCCGTAAAGTAAGGCAGAGTAGATAGAACGCCACATCACTTTATCTTTGCATACAGATCTCGCTTCCTCTACATTCATACATCTTCTCATGCACGCATGCACGAAAATACATTTTGTTAAAGTATATGCAATTAACATAGTGTTGCATCAAAAACAGTTGTTTGAACTATTTTATAACAAACAAACCATCACGCCGTTTCCCCGTAAAGGTAGGCAGAGAAGATAGAACGCGCTACATCACTCTATCTTTGCATACAGATCTCGCTTCCTCTACATTAAAACATCTTCTCGTGCACGCGCGCCGATTATTCTGACTTTTGACATGCCCATCTTCAAGTATTTATTGGATTTGGTCATGCCATGTCTTTCTCGTTCTTCCTCTATTTCTGCATCCATCAACATTCGCATTGTAAATATTCTTAGCCGTTCTTTCACTGTTCATTCGCTTTACATATCCAGACCAGCGCAGAGCTCCTTTCTTGATTTTGTCAATAATGCTTATCTCAGCCTTACACAGTGTACGGATGTCTACATTTGTGTATCTATTGTACATAGTTTTACTACACATTCGCCTGAGAGATTGCGTTTCGACAGCATTTAGCCTACTTTCATCCCTGTTTTACCAAGTCCGTATTTCGCTCCCATATATCAGGGTCGAGACCAGGACTCCATTGGGAACTGCTAATTTTGCCTCTTACTTAAAACAATCTAAAAAATACAGAAAGTTTGAATACTCTACCAAACCGCGGGGTCCGCTATCTTCCTTTCAACTCAAAAGTAGATGTATAGTAAGTAAAACAATGTTTTATTGATAAAAGATTTATTTACATTATATGAACTAGACGGGTATTAGATTACATCCAAAATGTCATTAATCTAGATTAACTATTAACTAAGTTATGTAAGCAAAGGTAAGCATCCGCGGAACATAACTGATTTACTCGAACAGAACCAAAATACGTCCCGTATCGAAATGAGATTATCCAGCGGGCACCATTCCTTGCCTTTAATGGATATTTCTTTGAACACGTGTCGTGCGATTCCGAATGCTCTTAAGGGGTAGAGAAAGCGTGGCTAGAACGAAATTAGTGGGTACTTTTTTTTTACTGGACAGTATTTCGTAGACCTTTATTAAATTATATATTTTTTTAAAAAACGTGATATTTCCCTATTGTTGGCTTTGAAATGTTTAGTTATAAAATAATTTGTTAATGGCTAACAAACTTTTAACCTCAAATATCTCTACACTAGTCATTTTGACGTATTGCTTTTTCGCAGAATGCTTACGGTATGTATGGAAGTTTGTACGTTGTTAGGCTTGGAAAACATTCACTCATAGATAGCACGTTGTACAAAAACCGATATAACGTTTCTTTTTACAACCAGGTAGATATAAACTCTTCCATTTGTGGTTAGAAAGATATATTTTACAAAAGAATTCACTTGAGCGTGTTTTTATATCAGGTGTTAATATACATTGCGTCCGTTTATTTCTAAACTTGAAAATAAGCTCCAAACGTAAAACAAAATGGTAAAAGTTGTACGACATTCGAAATAATTTTTTCTGCTCTCTGAGGTATTGTATGGGTTTTATGTTTGTTGCGTTACGTTTATTTTTTTATTTGATTACTAGACTTTTTGGAGGAAATCCTAATTGACTTTATAACTTAACATCCAAATGTTACTTTCATGTGTAAGAAACTGGGATATAATGTCTGCATTATGTAAATATTTATCCAATAACAATTTTATTTATTTATTTTTATTATTAATAAAACATATATTACAAAAATTAGATATTATACTCCCAGGAGTTATTAGAAACTCATTTGGGACCGTACATAAGAAAAAACATTTTTTTGACAATACATAATATCATACAAATTAATACATCCAAAATAAAAAGAAAACATTATTGTATAAGAAACATAAAACACCATCTTATATAAACTACATTAATAATTATCAATATCAAAAAGATTTAAGAAATATTTTTTAATTGCGACACTTCTGGATTTTTTATTAAGTTTTTCTTGTCTTAGCTCATCGGGCAGTTTATTATATTCGGAATGGCCAATATTTTCCAAGGACCTACGGCCAAACTTTGTTGAGCGAGACTTAAGACGCATGAAGATTCCTTGAAAAACGCGTATTGTACTGTGTTTACATAGTAGACTTTAATGATCTTTAATAATTTCTTAGTCTGTAACACCTTTTAAAATTGTATATATTAATTAATTGCTCCATAATGTTGTAACATTTATTGTAAAATATAATCCATCCAAAAATTATTATTTGATGTGAACATTTTAAGCTCTAAATATGTAAATAGAAATAAGTTCTCATAAATTATCCTAATCTCTAGGATAGTACACTTACGAGTATTTCAAATAAATATCCATTATATATTTTTGTTGTAAAATATGTATTATAAAGGTTTTGGTTTTTGCTTCATAATGCATATTATTTTTGCGATTTTTGCATAGAATTACGAGTAGTCCAGAAACCGCATACGCACATCAACCATGAGGCGACTAAACTACTCTTAAATGAGTAGTTTTAAGTTTTGACCTATTACTTTCTTTGGAGACGTCGCTCAGTACGCAACTCCCGATTTCAATTCAACTATGCCGTTTTGTGTCATTTTAAAGTGTAGAAATACTGCTGAGATCTTAAAAAAACAGGATGGGATCACATTTCATGTGTAAGTAGCAAATACATTACTTCTGTCAGATTGTCAAAGAAAAAAAAAAAGACATTTTGTTGATGTTGACAGGGTGGTCAAATGTTTTACGCCACTTTGCTCATCTAATGAGAGAACCAATGAAAATTGGACCTCTCGGATTAAACAACGCCGTGCTGGACATTTGATCGACATTATCTTTAAAACATCAAATATTATTTTATATGACATAATCAAATCCGTTTTATGTTAAATAAAATTTGTTTTACTTTTTTTCAGTTCAAAGTTCATTAATTAAATTACTCTTATTAATTGACCCTTTACTTATCTACTCTGCTGTGTCAATCAATGTTTCCGCGTGTAGAATAAAATTTTAATGAAATTAACAAATTTACATACATTTGTGTTATGATTATATTTTTCGCGATCTGGCAACATTACGCGGTGACCACTTCCGCTTATTATCTGTCAATTCTGATGATTAGTTCGTTTATGGTAAGCAAACCGGATATCTTTCACAGCTCTTTTAGTATTGATTGATTTATATGAACCGATTTCCAGGAAGCCAACCCACCAATAAGGGCAATTTACCAAAGAGAACGTTTGACGTCACAGGCGGAGTAATTTCAAAATCACGCAGCTAAAAAAAGGTTTTTTTATGCTAAGATTGATATAATATTAATAAATATTGTTTTATAAAACAATAAATTTAAAATAATGGTCAAGACATATGTGATAAACAATTTATAAATTAAATATGTTTGCAATGTTATTATTAGAACACACATAACAATATGTATGATATGTGTGCCCTATTTTAAGATTTAAATAAATAAAACCACTGAACGTAACATATTTTTATTTTATTTTATTTTTATTAACATAAACAGGCTTTTACAAACATTTATAAATTAACATATTTGTCTTAATATATATATATATATTTTTTTTTAAAAACATGAATTTCCTTATACCCAAGATTTATAAAAAAAAAATTAAACTAAAAAGTTTACAAGATTTATATTTAAAAAATTAACCTAAAAATTATACAGCATTTTCAGTAGAAAGTTTAAATAATAAAACATTCTACAGTAAAACAACAAGAAAACCAAAAGTACGGTTTCACACAGCTAGGCAAAGTGAAATGCATGAATAAATAAATATAATTACCATTCACCATCTTTGAAAAAGTTCAAAAGGATTGTTCTATAGGAACAATACCCTACACTAAATATATCAGAAACGTGGGAATAACTATTGCCGAGTTCATGAAGTCTATTTAATACGGCATTACAGGTATACACTGTCCGTGAATTGTTGCTACAAAACGGTGGCACCTGTCTAGTCATTCTTCCAGGCACCCTGAAGTTGATGAGAGATAATAGTTCAGGGCAATCCCATATTGAATTTACAATTTACAAATATGTATTGCTTGTTATTTTTTTTCCATGATTAACGTTCCGTAATGTAAAAATAACATTACAAGTTGGATGAAAAAAATACACCCTCATCGTAAAAAGTTCGTAAAGCCTCCACAGAAAACGTGTACGGTAAATAATAAACGCCATAAAATATGAAGATAATGGTCAACCCACGTGATGTTGTGGTGATGTTCTCGAACGAGTCAGTATCTCGTACAGATACAATGAAATATGGAGAACCTGCCGAGATATACCGCGGTACCTTTCAATATAATGAAATGGATCTACCCTTACTTATTCTAGATTATTCTACAAATATATTCCTACCCACATTTTATCATCATTTTTTAAACAAATAAACCATCGCACCGCTTCGAGAGCATAGAACGCCATATCATATATATTTATTTAACATTTTATATACATATTCAATTTATATACAAATAAGGGCGGGCATATAGCCTTAGGGCAATTTTTTTCTACATACCCAAACCGTTCAGTTTGGGAAAATTACATGTACATTCCGGTGGGCCGACATATTTTTTTTACGAATTTTGAAATGAAAGAGGTCCAAAAAGTTGCCTTTTGGATTATTCGGAATGCAAAAAATATCAAAAAAAATATGAAGTTTTCAAAAAAGTAGTTTTTTGCGCTAAACCGGCTGTCATTTCGTATTTAAGTAAGGAAATCAATCCAATAAAATTTTATAAGGTGCATTAAACCTTATTAAATTAGTATCTAAAGGCGTGAGTTGCACTTCGTTTTGTAATAAATAAGTAGCGTTGTTTAAATGAGCCATTGTTTCCGTTAATATTAGCGAGGCGCTCAACGGAAACAGTTCCCAGGAGAGAAAAATTTTTGCATTTCGGTAGTTTTAAAACGTGTTCGAATTTGTAATGTGATTAAGTTATATCTTTACTAACAATAAAATAATTTTATCAACATAGATAATTTACAAAATGTTCAGACAGTGATAACCTTCAAACCTCGGTTGAGGGCCAAAAGTAGTATGGAATATTTTTTTTAATAACTTTTACGTTCAATGTGATCCAAAATGCAACTTTTTAGACCCCTTTCAATTTGATGTCTGAAAAATAAAAAAACTTCGTACATTATCGGCCCACTCTAATGTACATGGACATATTGAATCTTACAATTTTATACAAAATTCAAAACAAAGATAAACAAAATAAAAAATATAAAAAAATAACACTAAATTATGAAGAAAGGAGAGGGAATGGGAAGGAAAGAACTTCTTCTTTCCTTCCCATTCCCTCTCCTTTCTCGATATCCTTCGATAAAGTAACCACTTAAATATTTAGATAGTGACATTTCAATCTCGACTTAAATGTAAATAAAGAAGAGGCGTCTCTAACATAAGTATGTAGATTAATAATAGATTATTAAGTTGTCGTTTGCGTAAAAAGCATTTTTTATGCGGGTCATTTTTCTTAACAAAATCCATTTACTATATGTCCTTTTATTGATTCATAACATTTTTTTATAGTTTAAGCCTTAACAGTCTTTGGTTATAGTTTTTACCATAAAAAATCATCTAAACCATTGAATATAATAATATATTATATTATTATTTGGCTTTGTTTGATAGTCTATAAATAACTAATAAATAATCACTGAACTTCCTCATTCGTTCGCCCAGGGGTTGGAGATAATGCAGTAGGAAATTTGGTGCTATGACCTCCTCTCCGTCCAGAGTCCAGAGCATAATTCATCAATGAGAGAGCACAAGCTAGAATTTCTTAAATTTAAAATTAGGTTACGATTTCGGGATGCCGAAATGTGCTAAGCTTTCACAAATAACTGCCTTTGGAATCACTAACCTCGTTTTATATGATCTTGGATTGGTGCCAAATAGAATAATGTATTGTTTGGTTTGTTTAACAAAGGACCAAGCTCTGGCCATTTTCATAGTTTGTTCTTAACTAAACCTCTGAATTTAGCAACAGTATGCGTGGTCTATTAATCACACTAGATAAATTGTATAATTTTAGTACGGAGCTTCGGTGTACGTAACGCAAATAAACATGAGATCTGTTAAGGCGGTCAGAATGACGAGACAAATTAAGTTTGGCATTAGCGTTTCTCCCTTGCCTTCTCCGTACACTACCCCATAAAAAAGGTGTATGATTTATTTATTCTTCTTTTGTGCCTGCATTTAATATATCATCATTTTTTAGTTAAATAAGTACAGTTTGTCCGACGACAGACTTAACACTTTAATATTATTTTTATTTATTCAGTAAAATAACAGCAATACAAAAGAATACATACAACATAATAAAAAAATAATAAAATAAAGCCAAATCAGTTTTCCACATAAATACAATTATAAAAATCCAGTTCAGTTAGTTTTTGTGTGTGAGGATGCGTGGGTAAGTGAGTGGAGTGTGGTTTTAGTAGGAATGTGAATAAGTGTGTGAGTGTATATGGGTGTGAGGTGGGTTTATGTACTTGGTAAGTGTGTGTTTGATATGAGTAAATAGAAACAACTTGAATTAATAATGTAAAAATAACCTTGTTTTTATGAAGAATTCTTTTTTTTTATACAAAAGTTTTTTAATTCTTGTTTTAAAAGTGAGTTTACTGCAGTTAAACATATCTATGTTATTTAAAAATATATTATAATTACACGCTAAGCGAATCAGAGGAGAGTTCTGTGCATGGTTGGTGCGAACTGTAGGTACATGGAAAAGAAATAGATTCGTTAAATCGCACTCTCTTTGACGATAGTAAAGGCAGCGGATTCAACGCGGGAGAGTAGCAGATTTTTTATTAATCGTAAGTCTGTGGTCAGGAGGCCATTGGGCTTTCGCGGTTGAGGCTTATTTCGCGAACAAGAATTCAACCAATGTGGCAAGGCAACTTTTTAGCTCTCAGTTTGATATCCGAAGATTAAGTTATGGCCGTCGAATCAGCTGATAAGCAGTGATTGCAGAAGTTTTAAATAACAGGATCAGTCAAAAATCCCCCTCGACGCAGACCTTCAACTTCTGTTTTGAGTTTGAAAAACGCCAATCGTGGGAGAGACGAAATTTTGCGAAATCTTCGGAAATCTGACTGTAAGGTTGCGGCATTTACTGGCATTAAAAAGATTTTCGTATACAAAATGTTGAATAAAAATTGGAATTTCTATCCCTACAAGCTACAAATCATCCAGCAGTTGAAAGAAAATAAGCTTACACAAAGGGAAAACTATGCCAGAAAGATTTTGAAAGGATTTTCTAGCCCGAAACGTTTCAAGAACATTTTTTAGTGAGGATGCGCATTTTTACATTGCAAAGTACGCTAATAAACAGAATATACAATTTTAATTTTATTTCAACAGAGAAACAAAACATTTTTGAGAAGTGAATACGAAAGTCTATGCAATTACAGGGCTTATGACCTGTCATTGGCTAGTTTAAGTGACCACTTTACACACAACAGTAAGAGATTTGGTTCAGCCGGATAAATCTCTCCCACGTGATAAAGGTTTCAGCTCTTTTACTTCACAAAAGTCAACAGATGGAAGATAACATAATAACGTATGCTAAATCTATATTTTTAGAAAAAAATGGTTGCATAATTTTGTTAATATATTTTAGTGTTGGTTTACTATAGTAAATTAACATTCTAAATTACTTTTTTTTTACTGATATAATTATTGAAACTTTTGATAACAAAAAAAAACCTTGAAAATACAGATAGTCCCTTCTGCCGTCTGACTACCGTTATGTCTAGTTGGGTTTCTGGCACAAGTTGCTAACTACATTTAACTAGTTGTGAGATATTGCACTTTCAAAATTAAAAGCTTATTCCAAATCAAAAATTTAAATAAATCTTGAAGTTAAATATTTTTAAAAAAACCTTTTTCGTATTTATAAAATAAAATATTTTATTTTCTTTTTAAATAAAGATTATTTGATGCCATTTATGAAGACATCTCACTTTTCGAATATGTGTTGTTACCAACTTGTGTCCGAAACCCAACTTAATTTTTTAATTTTTTTTTTATTGAATTTTTTTTACATAAGCATTCTTCTAAACAATTTTTTCAATTCCCACCAAACCGCAAAAGCAGTTTTTTTGCAGGGATTTCTCTCTTTAAACATTTTGGTAATACAATATAATAATGTTTATATAAAATATTTAATAAATCTTATAAATATCAATAAAATAAAAGTTTTAAAAAATTCAATACAAGTAAATAAAGTCTTTTTCGAAAACGAAATAAATAAAAAATAATAAACAAACACTTTTTTTGACACTATTTTAAATTGTTTGGTTTCTCCATTTTTTAAAAAAAAAATTACACTTTAAACTTAGAATTTAAGAAAAAGATTTTTAAAACCAATTTTACTTTGTTTTTATTCATATCACTATTCTTTATTTCGTTTGACAGCCTTAGAACACGGTTAACCATAGTTTGGAATTCAACGTTTAATTATATTAATTTTATTATTTTATGTGTATGTAAAAGAATAAATACATAAATAAGGATATTTCATAGCGAGGCAGTCGTGAATTTGAATCTGAAAATGAAACATCTGTTAGCAATTAAACGCCTGAGATCTATAACAAAATATTAATCGTTTGATTAATTCAAGTCATTATATCATTTTACCCAGAGCTTTGTAGGATTTAAACAGACAAATTACTCGTATAAATAATCCGTTTGAGTTTTAAGAAAAGATCACAGACAGAAATAAAAGATTGTTTGACTTGGCACGTACAAGGTCAATTCACCTTTGGAGTTTTTAAAAGATCACACTTTTTTTCATCATTAACGCTGTGGTGTGGTTTTCATTTTTTGCTTCGATTTATTTTATTTTATTCTAATACACAGACATTGGAAAATAATACATGAAATAACATTAATAAAATATATGAGTAACAATGCAAGTCTGTAGTAAAGCTGTTGTCTAGCTGGTCAGTAGTCTAGTTTTTAATTTTTACTCGCATGGTACGTTTTTAGCAGATACAGACGAAGATACTAGAGGGACGATGTGGGCAGGACGAGTTTTGTCCTTAGAGTATGCACATCTTTACTCCAGTGGCAAAAAGTGATTTTTTTAAATAGGTAATCTGCAAAAAATATCATTAATTTGTACCTACATATAATTTATGGGTAAATGGCAATTTTTTTGTGGTTCCGTGAATATGATCTTTTGACAACAGAAGATTATTACCAATAAACTATCAAATCAACAGCATTATTAGTAACTTCACGATATACGCACGCAGCTATATTCTAAACTATTTTCATTCAACATTTGCACAAAAGTTTATTAAAAAATACCATAATGACATTCAGTAGGTGTTATTTTCATTATAATTTAAATGTCAACGCGAAGCACCGTGCCGAGTCCTTCTACAGATAAATAAGGACAAAAAAGGATACGTCGAGCGCCACATGTCCTATATCATGTGTCAACCGTATAATATTAAATAAACATAAGCCTTAGGAAATCATGTTCGAAATACTATTTTTCAAATAAACAATCTTCAAATAATATCTGTAATCTAAAAGCTGACTCGAGAAGGAAAAACACAAACTGGGTTTTAAGAATTTAAATACAGTATACATATTTGTATGCAGAAATAAGCTTATGTAATCTGTTAGTTTCTTCGTTCACAGGGAACGGGCTAGGCGCTGGGCACCGATATTTATATATTTTTTAAAGGAATATATAAACGGTGACGATAGTTTATAACAAATGGCATTTATTTTCCTGTAAATATAACTACTATAAAATATTATCGATGGTCAAATTTATGCGGACGATTTACCCCTGCTATACTTTAAGGCAATGACAGACTTGTGCACCCTGCAGTAATGAAATCCCATCTACACAACGTCTACCTGGAAGACCACGCAAGAGATGAAGGAACAGTTGGACCTCATCATCTCAGGAGACCTGGATTTCTGTAACACAGATCTTTGGATCGCTTAAAATAAGATGAAAGAAGAAGAAGACGTTTTACATGTCGGCCGTCGAATGGCGATCAAATTTCGATAAAAACACACTGTATAAATGAAATATTTAAAACCAAAAAAGTATTCTTTAAAATATATACATACAGAGTGTTCATTAAACCCTGTCACATCTGAAACCACGATGATCAGTATGAGCAAGAAGACATATTGCCACATTAAAATATTTTTTTAGAACAAATAAAATTTAAAAAAATAAAATATATGAAAAAAGCAAATGGTTGCTTACTTCTGTAGAGGAGAAACGAGGAGGGGAAGGGGGGAATCTGATACTGCGCCGCGCTCCCCTCACTTCTCCCCTCCAGAAGTAAGCAACCATTTGTTTTTTTGAATATTTTATTTTAAAAAATTTTCTTTGTTCTAAATATATTTTTAAATATGCTAAAATGCCTTCTTGCCCATACTGATCATTGTGGTTTCGGATGCGACAGGGTTTTAAGAACATCCTGTATATGTAATTCCATAGAAAAGGGTATGAACTAAAATATTTTTGATGTATTATTGTTTTCAGACAATTATTGAAGACATAATTTGACGCATAATTAAAAAAAAATCCACATAATTTTTGTAATTTAAAATGCTTGTATTTCTTTTGAAAAACAAAAACTTAAAATTTTGCCCCCATAGTTCTCTTGATCAATTGAACAAATTTTTACTTAGAAAAAGTCATTGTATTTTAGTTATATAAAACTTGATTTTTTTGACAAAAAACGTAAAAAAAACTGTTTTTAGAATGTAATGTAATAATGTTTGATTATTTTTTTATTCGATAAACGTGTTTATTCATTTTATTACTTTTTTAACGATGTTTTACTGTTTTATCACCAATCTTATATCTATTTTTTGTATTTACTGTTAATTTCCCTTTACAATGTTTTACTATATATTTTAACCACGTTATACATTTTGTACAAATTTATTACGGCCGTTAATAAATAAAAAAACAAATATTTAAAAAATATTAGTTATAATGAGGAAGTTTAGTAGTTTGAAAAAGTAAAATATTTATTGGAATTAAAAAAATATATATTTATTATATATAGAGCGTATTATCGGCGCTACGAACTTTAATGAACATGGTGTATTAGATATGCTGGCGATCCAGTCCGCCTCGGGAATACGTGAGAAGATTATGGACCGCCGCCTTCAGACTACCCCCAGGCCACGGCCGGGTGGGGGCGGGGGTTACGTAAGGGCGTGTTGTGCAAGGTAAGGGCGCCCGAGTGCCGGAGGGTGGGAGCTGGGGAGGAGAGATGGAAGGAAACTTTTACTTTTGAATTATCGAATGCGGGACCCATATCGCCCGAATTCACTCCGTATTTTGTTTAGTTGTGAGACTATTGAACTTCTAGATCGTTTTATTTATTTTTAATTAACTCTTGAAACCTGAACTAAATCTGGCTGTTGTAAAAAATATTTGATACAAGAGAATTCATTTAAAATTTGTTTTTTTTTTTGTTGTTTTTTTTATTTGATATTGATTTATTAGCCTTTACGGATTATAACATTTATTTTATAAAAAAAAAAAACATTTCTTATCCATACTCTGTTGTTGATAATAATATTTTTTACGCCTCTTGAAAAGTTCACGTTCGCGTGGTATCAGGGAGAAATCAGTTTTGTCGTTTAGCAATAAGATTATTCCTGATGGAATGATATATATTTTTTTAAATTCAAAACATTTTTGACATCTTTTGTAAAGGTTGTCTGAGTCTTTTGCTTAGTTTTGTCTGGTAGTTTATTGTATAATATCAGTCCCTGATTTATTAGCCTCGATTGTCCTTGTCTTGTTTTGAAATGTTGTATGTGATATTGTTCTGATATTCTTGTATTTTTTATTTATTCTTTTTTTTATTTTATTTATTTAATCCAATATAAAATACAAATACATAGTTTACAAATGAAAATGTTTATACAATAGGTACATTCAATGTAATTTTATTTTTATTTATGAGTGTAGCCACTCCACTGGCCCACAGGCACGTTCCGGAGTGTCAGTGTATTATTTATTTCATACATAATTGTACATACTTTCACAGAAATTGCTGTGTAAAAATTCAAAAGAAATCAAAAAAATTAAAACATACCTACATCAATAAAACGAGAACGGATTTTCAAGAAACTAAATCCTCATATGTATTATGTCCAAGTGTATTACTTTTTTTTTCAAATTTTAGTTCTTTGTCTACAATATCAGTGGCTACTTATGAATACTCCAATGACCCGTCTTTGTCGTAGTGTTAACTCAAGACAAGATCTGGACTTTTTTGGTTTAAGTTTACAACGATTTAAACGAGCACTAAATAAATAGTCCAGATCTTGTCTCGATGTCCCTTATGTTTGTCAATGCTTCTTTCTTTTTTTTAAAAATGTTTTAAACTATTATTTTATTGTAATATTTAAACCTTGTAAATTGTATACATGGACAATGTCCGTTAAAAAATAAATAAATAAATACATTTTAAAGATTCTAGTCGAAAATTTTCATTAACAGTTAATTGTTAAGTTTTTTTTAATTTATTTATTCCCAAAAATACATACATATTACAAAATAATATAATAATAAACGGATCCCAAATTCTATGAGACCAAGGGCCCTATGTTGAGTTGGGATACAACATAATAGAAAATGAAAGCACGTACATAACTAAATAATATCAAAAATAAAAAGTAAGTAATATTACATACATATATTTTAAAGCGTATCTGAACAGCACGATTAATAGTATATAAATACATGCAATTTCTCGCAGCAGTCTCCTGCAATGGTCTCTTTCCTTCTTTAGTTGGAGTTAGATAAGGGAGGTCATATTTGGCGGCCTCCGTGGTGTTGTGGTCAAGACGCTTGACTCACTCACGGAAGGTTCCGGGTTCGATTCCCGGTGAGAACAAAAAAAAAAAAAATGTGATTTTTCTCAAGCCTGGTTGTTCTGTAATGTAATTCACCACTGTAATTGGGCCTCCTGGCCTGTGGTGCAAAAAAAAAATTTTTTTTAATATATTAGCTTCAATATTTTATTTTGTTGTCGTTGTAGTCTGTTAATGTCATTTCGGTTTCCTGTTCCCCATAGTTGTAGCATATAAAATATTTTAGATTTGACTTGGGCTTCTTACATTTTTTTTCCGTTTTTGGAACAAAGTTTTTGATATTTGAAAAAAGACTTGATAATGTTGCTATTTTGCTAATTAATCCTATGTTCGTTTGAACATAATTGGGTTTCAAAGGATGTTTTTATAACAGTATGGTAAACAAAAACCAGTTGTTAAAATCCAATTTATTTATTAAAAAATAATCATTATAATGAAACCATTCGTTAAAAAAAACATCAATTTAACATGTTAACTCACAGGCCAGTCGTCATTTGATCTTAAATAATGCAAATAATAACGAGAGGAATCAAATAATGTCTAGCTGTCAAATGTGAATGCCATTTCCGGCGGGATTGCGTATTACAACGTAGCGAAAAAAAATAGACGCCATAGAAAAGATTGAAAGGCAAGATTGAGGTCACAGAGGGGCTGGAAGAAGACAGATGTCGTGGCTGCGAAATATACGAGACTGGACTGGCTTCGGGGCTGTGGAGCAGATTTTCCGGGCAGCACAGGACAGAGAGACTTTTGCCAGAGTGATTGCCAACGTTGGGGATACCTGACAGGGCACGAAGAGAAAAAAAAAAGATTACCTGAATATGAAAATAAACATCTGACATTATCATATGATTTTAAGGGAAAAAAATCCCAAAGTTTGCGTTCATGAGCATACATACGGTCTCGAAGGGTTAAGGGTCATATTTATCCACACAATATGTACCAATTTAACTTGAACAAAAATGACCTATTTTTCACAATAGGGATATGAAATTTACTATTTTTTAAACATTGTAACATTATTGGACTAAATACATTTTTTGTGAAAAGACTTTGAATGCATTGTATTCTTTTTTTAAAGTTATTTAAAATAAAACACTTTGTAAATTTACCACACAAGAGTTTAATACATTAAAACACGACTAGTTTCGGGTAATCGGTATTACCCATCCTCAGGTGTAAATATAAACTTAACTTAAATACATACACAGATTAATACTTAGGTACTGATAGGGTCGGGCGGAAAGGGGAAGGCAATGTGTGGTGGAGGGGGTGGGGTTTTCCTAATTATGGGGAATATTGATAGCAGGGGTGATGCATTTTGAAATATAATATTATTAATTAAAGTTTTCTCTGAATTTAAATTTTATTGTATTTCAATATTTTCTAAATTGTTCATTTCGATTCCTTTATTTATGGCCGTATGCAAGAGTTTAATTTTGTGTGAATGAAAAGAATGGTTTGTATCCATAATATGGTTTGCGAATTCAGAAAATCTATTACTAGAAAGTCCACGGCGGTGTTCGTTAATTCTTATTTTAAAATTTCTCACAGTTTGGCCGATATATTTGCTGTTGCAATCTCCACACGTAATTTCATATACACCGCTTTTTTCTAAAGGTTCTATTTTCGATTTCGAGTTATTAAGTATTTTTCCTAAATTGTTGTTGGTATAGAACGCGGGTTGGATATTGGGGGGTAAGAATTTACTAATATTTAAAGATATCGGACCAGTGAATAGAATTTTCTTCCAGGATTCATTTTCCAGGTAAATTTACAAAGTTTTTATTTTAAATAAATTCAAAATATTTTTCCACAAAGTAAATGCTGAAACAATAAATCATATAGCATTGTATTTTGTTCAACAATTAACCTTCTATCAAGGTGATCAAGATACGCTGCAATTTGTTTTACAATTCAGTGCCCTATGCACCATTGTGTACAGGTATGATTATGAATTATTAACGTTTTACAACTTCCACGTGATTTAAAATTGAATAAAATTTAAAAGGGCTATTCATTGTCAATGAACTCGTAAAAAGTATGTAGTGAACTTTATTCACTGAATTTTTTAGCGTATTTATCAAATCTAAAAAAAAAAATTGTCATAAATCTTTTAAATTTATAAAATATATTTTATGTACTGAATTCTATAGTACAGGTGTAAATGAAAATTTAAAAAATACTGTTATTTGTCAAATACTATGTAAAGTGTATGTAGCATATTTTCTAAAGAAATATATATATTATATTTTTTTTACATTTTTTTTTGCACCACAACAGACCAGGAGGCCTAATTACAGTGGTGAATTACATCACAGAGCACCCAGGCTTGAGAAAAATCACATTTTTTATTTTTTGTGTTCTCACAGGGAATCGAACCCGGAACCTCCCGTGCGTGAGCGTCTTGACCACTACACCACGGAGGCCACCTACAATATTGTACCTACAATCCTACGTAAACATATGTACATATATGAAAATAATATATAAAGGTACTTTGTCAAAAAACTTCTAAAATGTATTCCTCGGCACGGGATTTCCCAGTGAGGAATATATTATAACCTAATAATGTATATTTATATCAATGAAATACCTAATAAATAAACTGTATTAATTAAGACACAAAAAAAACTGAAAAGTAGATTATTAATATGTTTTTTTTAATTTCCACTATTTTCCGGCATAAATATTATTATGTAAAATTCGATCTTTAATATGTGCTTAATGGGTTAATAATTTGTGACGTCATCCAATAAACCAATCAAAGCGTAGATTAGCCAATCTACAGATTATCAGATCAGTTAAATCAACAGCCCGATAAATCTTTCCGGCGATTTCAGCCAACATACCTAACTGAAATGTAATTTTCGTTTCGTTTTATAATTGCAAGGAATGTAGGTCAGGATCGACGTGTGTGGCTGTCTATCCTCTCTGCCTACCTATATTGTAGTAGTAGTAGTAACGATAACATTACCCTAAAACCAAATACTGCTTAGGGCGCTATATTGGTAGTAATTGCGTCGTTTCTAGATAAAAAAAAATATATACAGAAAGTGATCAGTCTTCTACTTCAAACATTTATATTTGAAGCACTAACTTTGCGGTTATTCATTATAATAAATAAAAGCAACTTAATTTTTATTTGATAATGGATATAATATTTATTTACAAGTAATTCAAATAGATCAAGTCAAAGAAGGAATCGTGTGTTAGAAATAACACATTGTAAAACGAGGCTAGCACCGAGACTTGCATATTTTATAGGCCCAAAATAATTAGCATAAACCGAGTTATGGTATCTATTGATTATATTATTTACATTTAATGTAAGAATATTTCAATTTATGAAATGAGGAATTTCCTTCATATTTTTTTATTTGTTAATAGACTATTAAACTAAGCCAATTTTTTTTTGAAATTTTTGTGTATCGTACATTCATCGCTATGATTTTTTTAGAGTTTTTATTCCTGAAATCACTACGCGTGTGACCTTTCAAGTTCTCTTCCGCTTCTTCTCGGTCAGTTCTACCTATTGGTCCGTTGGCGGTAAGGAAACCGGAAATCTTCCAAAACTCTCTTATCATTGGTTGATTCATATGAACTTGTGACGACATTCAGAGTAGTCCGTTTTTATTTTTAAAAATAATTAAATTTTAATATGGATTCAAACTAAAGATATGAACTCTTTTTTTCTATGATATATTTTGTTGCCCTTTAATAATAAGGAATATTTTTGTGTTTTTTTAAATACTTTTTATTTCCTTTTTTATTTATTTATTAATTATTTCACACTTCATATACATATACAATAAATATACATATAAGGGCGGGCAAATTGCCTTAAGGCAATTTATTCCTACCTACCCAAACCGTTCAGTTTGAGAAAATTATAAATACATGGACATATTGAATCTTACAATTTTATACAAAAATTAAAAGCAAAGATAAACAAAAATAAATATATATATATATATATAAAAAAAAAAACTATACCATGAAGAGAGGAAAGGGGATGGGAAGGAAAGAAGAGGGATAAAGGAACAATTTAAATATTTAGATAGTGACATTTCAATCTTGACTTAAATGTAAATAAAGAAGGGGCGTCTCTAACATCAGTGGGTAGATTATTCCACAATCGAGCGGCTACTACTGTGAAAGAGGAGGCAAAAAAATTAGAACGATGACAGATGATGATAATCACTATAAAAAAATACCATATTATCTTTTACAGAATATTTTATATTTTCTTTCTTATGTTATACAAAAATATTATAATTGTCCATTATTTACTATAGGAGCAAAAATTTATTAGCAATTTCTTGTATACCCACGAACAGGCCATGCCTTTGTGGGATTTTTCGTTTACTATTTTTCTATTAATATGTATTTCATTGATATGTTATTATGCTTTATTTTTTAATACTCTGTTTTATTATTATGTTTATTGTAAAAAATCAAAAATAAATAAATAGAATATTATTTTTATGTATATTTTTCGTTCATTTTCAAGAAACTTTGCCGTATAATTTAATGATCTAATTTTTATCGCATGTAACAACGTGGAACATATGTTGTATCCAATTTACGGTAGGGCTGAAGTTCGTTTAGAAATATTTTATTTAAATCGTACCTGAATACAAAATGCAATGTATTTTCATTGAATGGATTGATAAGTCCCTAAATAAATAAATAAATAAATTTAACACACCTATTGAGATTCACTGAGGGTAAAGTTTAGCAAGTCGGTGCCATATCATGCCGGTGTAGAATTTATAGATAATAAGGTTAAGGTAGAGGGGGAAACGGTTTTTGTGGTAGTTAATTTTTGATTGTGCGGCGTCACGTCACGTTTACATTATACTAATTTTCTCCCATCTGCTGCTTGCCTCACCCCCCCCTACTCTTTACCCAAATATTACCCCACCCCTGCACTGTCTCGCATCACCAAGGTACCCGTTCACTTAGATGACTGTCTTCTCAGCAGAATATAGAGCGAAATATTATTATTAATACTCACATTATACCTTTTTACATATGTGAGTACATAAGTTAGTTTAGCACCTAACTAAATTTAAGTGAAATGTATACATACCAGGAGCGTGCGGTGGGGTTTTTGATTAGGGAAGCAATGAATATATAAGTAATAGGTACATAATAATATACACTGCCCTTAAACAATTAAAGACAAACCAAATACTTTATACATATGATTAGAAATAAAAACAATAATTTTACATATCTAGTAATAAATTGTAATAACAAATTAACCAACTTCACCATATATACTATAAGAAAAACTGCGAAGTATTTTGTGGAATTATATTTTATTTGACCAAAATGCAGTGAAACCAAAATATATATTATCTTGTTAAAAAACATGGCTTTTAAACGAAAAATAATTGGTCATTATTTGTATCCGAAAAATCAATATATGTAGTAGATAATAAACTTTTTTCTTTTAACAAATCAACATTATATTGATTTTATGTTGGAATTAAATTCTAGATTTAATTTTGTATTCCCAATCTACCACAAAATAATTATTAAAGTATTATGTCCCGCACCGAAATAGCAAAATCGCACCTCTGTGCTGTGCGGCGCGGCGCGTTATTGCGTTCGCATCACATGGAAAATAATGTATTGTTATGCTTCGATTGCTTCCATTGCCTAGTGAGGATTTAAGTCTGCGCCTGCGCCTGAACTGCGCGTTCAGTACGGCGCTGGAACGGAATTTAGAATTTGCTTCCACCGCGATCCTTCTTAAAAATTGATACCCAGCCAACCAGTAGCAAATACTTGCCGATCAGTACGCGCTTGACAGCGCTGGTAAATGGGTATGTCGGAGGCTACGTTGCCTTTTAACATATTTTTTTAAGGCGATAGTAAAATTCCTTCACAATTTATCGCGATTATTAATCAAATTATTATTACATAATTTCTTTATAGTAATATTAATGTTAGATATTATGACTGATAATTAATTTATTAAATATGCTATTTTATGAACATTATTTGCTAAAATGTAGGGGAACCAATGGTTCCATGCGTTCTATGAACGGACCGCGCATGATACATACATATGAGACCAATTTACTTTGCTTTTTGCCAAAGCGAACTATCATATTGCTATTTAGCTTGGGGAGGTTGCTCTCGTTCAATCCTTGAACCAGTGAAAATAGCACAAAACTGGACCATGAAGATCATTCTCAAAAAACCCTCGAGGTATCCAACGGAAAATCTATTCGCTGAGTTTAAGATATTAGATTTAAGACAATTGTTTGTGAGGTGCCTACTACTTAAATTTTATGATAAATCAAGTGAGGTCAAAAGAACCCAACAATATATAAACACTCGTTCAGCAACACAAATTAACTGTATTGTCCCATTTGTATCAACCGCTTTTGGTTAAAAGCAATAATGTAATTGCTCCAAAAATATTTATGATTTAATGCCAAATATAAATACTCAAAATGTAAAACAAATTTTAAAATAAAAATAACTGCACATATAAATAGTGTAGCGAGAGATTTTTTTGAAAAATATATGTTAATTAAAAAACGTAGTACCTTATATAATTGGTAAACGTATTATTTATATTTGTATGTATTACATTGCTGTATATTTTTTATTTATTACCTATTATATTATATCAAGTTCTCCAAAACAACGTCTATATTTAAGATGAAGATCCATAATTGGATTGTATCGAGGGGTAGAGACCACTGTATGAGATTGCTTCGGGAATAAATGCAGAACATCGCTGCTGTTTTCATTATTATCCATATACGTATATCGTATATGTGTATGTCATCACTGTTATACGTATTATTATATAACTTTTGATTCCATTTTCGACATGTATTATAAATTTTTATCATTTTTATTTTTCTATTATTATTTTGTATATTTTGTTTATTGTTTTGATTATTTTGCATATTGTTTTAATTACCTGTATATTGTTTTAATGTGTAAATAAATATTTTTTATTTAAATATCGAAGAGTCCCGACTTAACACGGAATTTTCTAACAAATCGGGACATAAAAAACATAAAATTGTGTCTATGTAAAATTGTGTATTTTGTGCATTAAAAAAAAATATATATATGTACTACATTATTTATGTTTAAGTAACATGTATTCTTGGCACAAATACTTTATATTTGTATGTTAACGATTATTAATTTCTTACATTTGATTAGCTAGGCATTTGTAAATAATTTAGTTTTTTTTTGTTATTGTTATATTAGTACAAAACTACTTATGCTTTAAAAGATAAAAAATCTCCATTTTAGAACAAGCTGAGCCATGTTAGATGGAGATTATCCTAAATCTGTTTACATCTGTTTAAATAAAAAAACACTCCGTTTTCATTTTCTATTACAATTGTTATTAAATAATTATACTTATTTTATGTAATAAATTTAAAAAATAATCAAAATTTATAATTTTATTATATTTAAAATTCTAATACAAAAATAAATGCATTTGGGCGGACTTTTTGCTAAAAGTAATGTCTTCCAGCCAATAAAATAAGAGACAAGTGAAAAACTAATGTAAATTTTTTTTTTTTAATAAAACATAAAAATTATGTAAATATATTTATTTTCGATTTACAGCTGGTTTAAATTGAGCAGAGTTGTACATGTATAATATATACTAGTCAGCCTCGTGGTGTAATGGTCAGAGAATTTGCCTACCATGCAAGAGGTCGCGGGTTCGATTCCCGACATGGTTAAAATGAAATTTTTATTTTAGGTATTTTCACACTAAAATTTTTCATAGTGGACTGATACCTGAAGCGTAGGACTGATCATCTTACCTTCATGTAACAAAAAATATCCAGATATGCTGCGATTGGTGTACTAATGCAGCGCCCTATGCACCATCGGGTACGGTAAGGGAATGATGATGATGATACTGGCTCTAACCCGCGGTTTCACTCGCGTGGTATCGGGGAGAAATTAGTTTTGCCGTTTAGCAATAAGAATTTTCCCGATGAAATGATATATTCTTTCGGGATATAAAGTAGCTTGTGTCGATTGCCGGTCCTCCAACTATTGCCATGAAAAAAACACGACGATCTGTCAGTCTATAGCGACGTCGCATCCAAAACCAAAACGAAAAGCAAACAAAAAAATTATATTAAAATTGATTATTTTTGATACCTTACCGCCTACTCATTTTCAAATAATGTTGCTAATTTAACTATGTTTAAGTATGTTCAAATGCTTGTAGACTGGCTGGATTTCCTCCCTAGGGAGTTATTAATTTATTCATATTTAAATTTATTTCAACAGAGAGGAAAAACATTTTTGAGAAGGTAATATGGAAGTCTAGGCATTTACAGGGCTTATGACCTGTCATTGGCTGGTTTAAGTGGCCATTTTACACACTGTATAACATTCACCATTCTGCCCATGTTTGAACATCCACATTTCCTCAACTCATAAGCCCTGTAAATGCCTAGACTTCCATATTCCCTTCTCAAAAATGTTTTCCCTCTCTGTTGAAATAAATTTAAATGTTGCTAATTGTTGATATATTTTTTGATATATTGTTGATATATTGTCGGCCTCTCGTCACAATAGATCTGCACAGGTCGCAGTGACGTCAGGAGCTTGCCTAGCACTGACCCCCACCTCTGAGAATAAGAATGTCGGCCTCGTGATGTATTGGTCAGTCTATCTTAAAAAAGGTCTCGGGTTCGATTTTCGATATGGTAGACTTGAAACATTTTTTTATTTTTAATTTACGCTAGAATATATAATAGTCTCTGTAGCTCAATCACAAATAACTATCGACGTGTTAATAAGCGACGTGATAACAATTTCTCACCATGGTTGTTTATCGTATTCGCAATCACAATGCTACATCCGCGAACACTTATATGAAATGTCAAAATATTTACCTTTCGCGACGTATAATCCTGCTGCGCAATCACATGTTTGAATTTCACCGGTGTAAATATGGAAAATATTCCAAAACTGCTATTTTTATTTATTTATTATTTATCATCCTATTTATTGCATTTTGCTGGCGCCGGCGGTAGGCAAGCGAAAAAGAAAAGTAGTCGCCATAGTAATTGAATTTTATTTTCCCTTTTTTGTATTAGATACTCCTTACTATTTTGCAAATGCAATATATTGTATTATTATTTATAGTAAACGCTGATTTTTCGCCAGTGAACTGTATTTATTTACGAGGAAAACAAAAAACAAACTGACATGATCGTTGACTTAGAGATTACACACGCGTTGACTTATGACGGCGATAACTTGAGCATGTTCATTATTGTTCATTGTGATCGCTCAAATGCTTAGCATGTTTTTAAGCACGTCGATAGTTATTTGTGGTTGAGCTGGTATAAAAAAACGAACTAAGTAACTACGGGTACGTTTTCGTGTTAATACTTTTAAAAATATTTTGCGGTATAGAAAGTGTCTATGTTTTATATTTCGATGCTTGTAAATCAATATAGGTTAGCCAAGACTACGCCGCGTCGCGTTGTTGACAAGAAATAAAAATAAAATTAATAAATTAAAATTAAATGTTAACAAAACTAAATATATGAATATAGGAAACAAAAGAATAGAAATTACACCATCAATTGTAATAGAAAATGAAAAACTTAATGAAGTCACTGAAATTAAATATTTAGGTGTAATGTTGGATTCAAAACTTACATTTCACCAAAACGCTAAGATGGTAATAAATAAGATTGCAAAAAAAATATCAATTTTGGGAAGGATCAGAAGATTTATTGATAAGGACTCCTGCAAAACTATTTACAAAGCAATTATTGAACCACACGTTAACTACTGTAGTAGCATTTTATTTTTATCAAACAAAGAAAACATAGATAAACTAACTGTATTACAAAATAAAGCCTTTAGAATCATTTTGAAAAAAAACAGATACACGAGGGTAAAGTCGATGGTAAATGAAATGAAATTATTAACATATAAACAAAGAATATTTTACAATACAATGATATTTGTTCATAAAATTATAAACTCTAATAAAAAAACAGAATTTTGGAAAAAAAATTGATCGGAACCAGCATGAACACGATCACAATACTAGAGAAAAGAACAAAATTAGACTTCCATTTAGGAAAAAGGCAAAGTCACAAAATTCAATTTTATTTAAAGCAATTAAAAAGTATTACGAAATGGAAAAAAATATTTATGAAGAAAAAAACATATCAAAATTTAAAATAATGGTCAAGACATATGTGATAAACAATTTATAAATTAAATGTATTTGCAATGTTATTATTAGAACACACATAACAATATGTATGATATGTGTGCACTACTTTAAGATTTAAATAAATAAAAAAATTTAAAAAATGCAACTTTCCAAATGGATACAGGTAAAAATGGTGATTAATTATTATTAATCACCGAAGCCTTCAATACCTCAACCCCGATGATCCAAACCCTGTACTGCACAGCAATATTGTTTCATGAATAAAGGAGGCTATTTTAATGACGCAGAGCTGGCGGCAGCAGGAAATGGATCATTAGGGAGAGACAGCGTCACTGAGCTCGACGAACCATAGAAGAGTGGGAGAGTTGACAGGTTATTATCTAGTATAATTAACGTACAATATTTACAAAGTCTCTGTATGGAGAGCCTCGACACTCGACTGCCGTTAACAGCTATACATTATACCATGCGCTGGTTGAGTCAATTATATCATATGGAGTGAGTTGTTACGGGCTAACATTTACAACGTATAAAATAGGATAAAAAAATACAAATTAGATTCCTTAAAATGTTAGCAAGTAAAACCAACTTGATAACTTGTCAAAATGACTACGAAAATCTTTTCCCGATGTGTAAAGTTTTGGCGGTACAGAGTATGAAATACTATCGCCTGGTAACAGAGGACTTCGTGGATTTCTATAAGACGCCAATATCACATAAGCAGGAAACGCGCCAAAAAGCGAGAGGAAATTTCATAGAAAGAAGAGCCATAAATGCGTATGGAGAGAGGACCAGGGCGTGTATACTCCCTCGCATAGTAAAAAGACTCCCGGATGAAATAAAGAATAGTGATATGAATAAAAACAAAGTAAAATTGGTTGTGAGAATCTTTTCCTTAAATTCTAAGTTTAGTGTGTAAAGAAAAAAAAAAGAAAAAAATGGGGAAACCAAACAATTTAAAACAGTGTCAAAAAAAGTGTTTGTTTATAATTTTTTTATATTTCGTTATCAAAAAAGACTTGATTTACTTGTATTGAATTTTTTTAAACTTTTATTTTATTGATATTTTTAAGATTTTTAAAAAAATATTTTATGTAAACATTATTATATTGTGTTACAAAAATGTTTAAAGAGAGAAATCCCTGCAAAAAAACAGCTTTTGCAGTTTGGCGGGAATTAAAAAAATTGTTTAGAATTTTAAAAAAATAAATAAATTAAAAAATAAAAATTAAAAAAAAAACATAAACCGAGATAGTAAAATAATGCGTCGAAAGTGTCTAGAACTACGGGATGTTTTTTAAGCGTGTTTGTTGGTTTTATGAGCACTGTCAACACCGGACACGTGAAACTCATGGTGCCAGGCCTGCCAACACAGAGGCGCAACACGGCGCAATCGACTGAGAAACTAAATTCAGACGCTTGCTGACCAACATTAATTACAGTTGCCTTCAAAACGACGTTGCAACTCATTTATAACATTTATCGTAAAATTGTTCCAATTTCCACAGTTAGGTTCATACAGTATTGTTCGGTATTCGTTCGTTGTATGTTTATTAAATAACAGTCAATTGAGATTAAAAAATTACAAGAGGGATGGATAACATTTTGCGAAGGAAATATGGAAGTCTAGACATTTACAAGGGTAACGACCTGTCATTGGTCATTGGTTTAATGGTCGACGGCCTCCGGCTTGGCTCACACACTGAAGGTTCCGGGTTCGATTCCCAGTGAGAACACAAAAATTAAAAATGTAATTTTTCTCAAGCCTGGGTGTTCTGTGATGTAATTCACCACTTTAATTGGGCCTCCTGGCCTGTTGTGGTGCAAAAAATATATTTTTTTAAATATATAAAAATGGCAAAAAAAAAAAACATCCATACTTCTCTAATTCTTCCATCAGTTGATTTAGTGAGGTTAAACATCTGAAACCTTTATTGTTGTGAAAAGATTCATCTTAGACGAATTGGTTAACCTAGTATTTTGTCTACAAACATTAGAACAAACTTAAAATGTTGTATTAGTCAATCAAATTGCAAATAACTCCAGACAAAACATGTATGTTGAAATCTTTTATTTCATACACGACACTTTGCAACAAAACATGGGTAAAATAATAATCCTGTACAATCATCGAAACCACACGAAACAGATTCCAATACAGTTTATTTTTACTAAGCTTATTTGCTGCAACAGAGGAGATAAATATATTTGAGAAGGGAATATGGAAGTCTAGGCATTTACAAAGCGTATGACCTGTCATTGGCTAGTTAAAGTGGTCATTTTACACACTGCATAACATTCACCATTCTTCCTATGTTTAAACTCGCACACTTTCTCAACTCTTCGATCTGTTGACTTTTGTGAAGTAAAATAGCTGAAACCAATATCTTTTTTAATTTTATTTACGCGTGAGATTCATCCGGCTAAACTACTTTACCTACTGGGCAACAATAGTTTTCCTAAGTTTATACACCTTTTATACCAGTTAGTTAAATCAGTTTTATTTGGAGTATGTCTAAATGTTTGCAGACAGGCTGAAGTTCCTCCCTAGGGAGTTATTTAGATCAAAATTAGTTGATGGAATAATTAAGAAAATGTAAATGTTTAAATATGGATAGAATAGTAAATGTTACACAGTTTGTAAAGTGGCCATTTAAATTAGCCAACGACAGGTTATTAACCCTGCCTAGACTTCCATATTTCTTTCTCAAAAATATTTTTCCTCGCCACTAAACTATTTCACCTGCTGGGTAACGCCAAAATTATTAAAATTCTCAAGTTATATTTTTGCTCTCCTGTGAACCTCGCAAAATGCAGTTTCGATAGTATGCGTAGGGACCATCAATATAATGTTTTGAGCATGTCCAAATGTTTGTAGACAGACTGGATTTCTTCCCTTGGGAGCTATTTAGATGTAAATTTGTTGCAACAGAGAGTTGCTCTAGTTGGTAAAGTAGTAGGAGTATCCTGTTCCGAAAACCCTTCGGAAAAGTGGAACAAATCAACAACCAGAGCGATGTCGTTCAGAATAGCGGTAGCTTTTCCAATAGGCATAACCATTGCCAGTTTGATCCTGTATATCGGACTATGAAACAATCTATGCTAACGCTGTCTCCAACCAATGCACATCACAATCTCAGAATCTCAGGATTATCGACCATACCGCGCAACAATTGATAAAAATGTGTAGTCAAATACACATTCCTTCTAGTCTCTAAACTGTTGTAGCCGAACGTACCTTGAAGAAACTTGGTCGGGTGGAGCCAAGGATAATACCCACACTCTCTCATGTAGAGATATCTCAGAAACTTATTTTGGATTTTTTAAATCATAGGAGAGTACCTCAGTTCATGTGGCCTCCAAATCATCGACCCACTCTCGAGTCTACTTCGTGCCAAGGAGTTGTAAAGAGTTCTCAGTAGGTACGCGGGTATTTTATAAAACCCTGACAGTACGCAGAAATCCACCCTCTGCACTGATTTGAGAATGAAAAACTTGATCTTTTTCAAATCCAATTCAGCAAATAGCAAAATAAAAAGTACGCAAATTTTTAGATTGAAAAATGTATTATTTTACTTTATTACGCGTGTACTATTTATATATTCATTTGAACAACGTTTTTAGATTATTTTCGTAAACCGGACGCATTATTCTAAACCAAGTGTTCCGTGTGACATGATACACTGACCGCAGCCAACCCTTAGGTCTGCAAAGGGTGGAAAAGATTTAATAATTTACTAAGTGGAGTATACCAAATATTAGTCAAAAATAGTATCAAACTTGCTTACGAATGTTTGTAAAAAAAATCATATTAAATAATATAATGTGCGCCTCGTGGTGTAATGGTCAGCGCAGTTGCCTACCATGCAAGAGGTCTCGGTTCGATTCCCGATACGGTCGATGTAAAATTTTTTTTTTTTTTGCGCTGGAATACTTTATTATCCCTGGGACGGACTGAAGCGCAAAACTGATAATCTTCCCTTCATGTTTCATTTTTTATCAAGGTACGCTGCGATTGGTGTATCAATGCAGCGCCCTATGCACCATTCGGCGCTGAAAGAGAATGACGATGTTGATGTAAATTATATAACTAAGTATATACTTTATTAAAAATCACTGAAATGAAATTTAATATGCCGACCGGTTTTAGAACATGGCTGATTCTTCGTTAAGGCTTAAAAATAAACTGTGACTCAATATTATGTTACCAAATAACAATTAGGTACATATTATGTATTATTAAATTAAAACTTATAACCTACTTCCACTATCTATTAAAACAATTAGTAACAAGAAAATGTTTAAAAAGGCTATAAAAAATGGATAGCGAAGAAGTAAAATTGATTGTCTCATTCGCCCAAACCAATATTGAATCAATTGCTCCACAAATGTATAGCTTATGTTATGTTTTTGTTCTTTTATTGTGCATTTTGTAATATAAAGAGTACAGATGTGCATAAATTAATTATAAACATAAATACATAGTGTTTAAAACTGTCTGAACGTTTTGTTAATTATCTGTTTATTAAGTTTTCTTTGTTTATTTTCACATGTAAAAATATATTGTTAAGTGTCCTAGACACGGGTAACCCCGGTGAGGTCACATTTTTTATTATTAATCACAGTTTATAATGGAAAAAAATATTAATAAATAAATACCCAAAATACATAATTTAATACATAATGTGTTCAATATTTTATTTCCAAGCTACAAATTCTCAGAAGATGAATAAGGGGCAGTTAGTTGGGAGGTATCGGATTGGACGATATACTCGTATTTAATTGTTAAACATTTTTAGTAACATACTTTTATTAGAATCTTTAATTTGATCATAAAATTGCCTACTTTTTGTATTATAAATTTCTCATAGTTATCGAACTGCAGGCCCATTACAAATATCATTATTATTTTTATTTATTTTTTATTTACGGACATTGTTCATTTATAAAATTCATAGGGTATTAATATATCAATATAAGAATAGTTAAAAACAATAAAAAGAAAGAAAGAAGCATTGACAAACATAAGGAACATCGAGACAAGATATAGACTATTTATATGTAAGATATTTATTCCATTATTATTAACAAAAGTGCGATTATTTACAATAAGGTGATTAACGAATTCAGAAAAATTATTATCAGACACTTGGATACTTAGTTATTTAACTCGAAAATCACAAAGTTAGTGCTTAACATATTAATTAAAAAAACATCCTCGTTTTTCTTGTGAAATTCATATTTTTTATTTATTTACTTACAACACATTTTTTGAGACATGAGTTCCAACTTCGCGGAACCAAAAGTCCTGTGTTGAGTTGGGTCGAGTAAAAAGTTAACTTTGACATACGGGCATATCACCACAATTATTTTATAGGATCAGAAACATAGTAACAATTTTAAAAATGGCACATTACTATGGTTAACAGCAAACTCAAACATTGGCTTCACATTTAAAAAAAATAGAGAGAAAACGAAAATGTGGTCATATATTCGGAAAATGATCAATGAGTTTCCCATTCAAATTCTTCCCGTTAAAGAAAATCTCATCCTTAAATCCTCTTTTGAAAATAGATTTTATCCTTGAGAGATTAATACGCACATCCAAAATATTCAACACTCTCGGTGCGATAGAGGAAAGATGTCTCTGAGCAAAAGCCGTACAGGTTTTAAATATGATATGATTCGTGCTCTGGAAAAACCTCTTACGAACATTTTACTGAGATGTCTCCTTATTATTCGACCAAAAGTATGTGAGTGCTTCTTTTAGGTACAGTTGTCTCATATCCAGCACCTTCGTGTATTGGAACAACTTTTCTGACGGGCATGTTGGAGGGTGCCGGAATATTATTATAAATAATTATAGACTACGCCAAAGCCTTCGATAGAGTTAGATTGGAAGATGTCGTTCAAATTCCCTGCTAAAAAGAAATACCCTCTAACATAGTAAAAGTTGTACAAGATTTAAACACCAACAGGTGTAGACGGCAAGCTTATGAGCGCAGTCTTTATTTATTTATTTAGTTCTATGTAACATAGTCTAATATATATTTACAACACAATATTTACATCTATACTTATTCTAACATTATTTATCACTATTATACACTTAATATCCTAATTTATAATATAAACTGTTTCTTATGTACATTTTCATTAATTATATTCACTATTTACACTATATACTACCTAATATTTTTCACATATATACTTTTTACATTTAATTTTAAATATATTTACATTAATTTCATTTTTTATGCTTTCTGGCATTTCTTCAAATAGTCGTATTCCCATGTACATAAGGCAGTTCTAGGACATTGCTTTTGATTTCTTTTCCAGTCTTATATTTTTAGATCCTCTTGTTGCATAGTTATGAAAGAACTCATTATTTTTTAGTTTATTTTGAAAATATCTCGGAACTATTCCTTTAATAATTTTGTTTATTTCATTGGCAACATTGAATTTGATTCTTTGATCAATTGTCATGATATCTAGAAGTTGAATCATTTTCTTAACATTTGTTCGTCTCCCACATCTTAATATTATCCTCATCGCTTTGTTTTGTATTATTTGGAGTCTCTTTAGATCTCCTTCATTACTTAAATATAAAATACTGGAGCGATAATCAATGTGGGGAACGATAAAACTTTTAAATATCAGCAGAGAGGTTTTAATGTCTAATTTATTCCTTATCCTTCCTAACAGGGATACCTTCTTTGCGATTTTCTTACTCGTATAGTCTGCATTTTTTTAAAGAAATAATTTAGAGTCAATCCAAACTTCTAGATATTTTATGTTTTCAACATTCTCAAGAACTTCTCCATCTAATTCAACACTGTGATCACTGTTAAAACAGCGTTTCTTACCCATTATCATACATTTTGTTTTTCCTACATTTAGTTTTAGCTTATTTGCTTTAAGCCATTTGGAGACTGTTTTTAATTCTGCATTTATCTTCCTTATTGCTGAATCATATTCGTTATCAGCTACATAAATTTTAGCCCGATCGGAATCAGACAAGGAGATAGTTTCAGTCCATTTCTTTTACAGACTAGGTGGAAAAAGATCAGCATTGCATGTTACGCTGATGATGCCGTCATAAGTGCAGAATCCGAGGATGATCTCCAAAGAACGATTCATAAGCTCCACAGACATCGCAAAAATACAACATGGAAATATCCATTGATAAAACCAAAAGCCTCACAATGTCAAAAAACCCAGTGAGATGTAAACTAGTCGTGGATAGTAAAACCATAGAGTAAGTGATTGAGATTGATTGATGAGAGTTGCAATGCATTGAAATAGAGCAAAGTACACACTTTTGAGAGTGCTAATGTCCAGAATGTCTCTGAGAGAGCAGAATAGATGGCACAACTTTCTCAACCTAGAGTTTAGCGACTTGACCTGAGCCTCCCATCGCAAATTCCTATCAATAATAACACCAAGGTATTTTATGAAATGTAATTAATTTATATATCAATCGATTACTGGTTGACAATAACGATGAAAATACTGTGAGAACATTATTATAGATTAATGTAATATTTATTAAACCAACGTTAGGCACTTGTCAGGGTAGGATTATTGATTATACAACAAAGCGATTAGCGACCTCAAAACGATTCATTCAACCGTAAATACATAGTAACAAAATATTAAGTTCTTTCACTACTTTTGTGCAGTAATCTATGATCTATGATGAAATATGAATTTATTTAAGTTAGACATTTCCAAATGTGTCTAGACTTTTATAATTCCTAAACATTAATAAAACATAAGTAAAATGTCTTGGTGAAAGTTCACGTTACATGTGTTTATTTTCCGCTCCTAAGTGGAGCATGTGGACATCACCATACGCCTCCGGGGCCGCAATTTCAATGAAAAGTAAGAACGGCATACCTTTATCGTGACGGTGTAGTTGAAGATGAAGATTCTCCCGAGCGATTACAAAGATACACTACAGACCCCCACTAGTAAGTACATCGGTATGTATCGAAGGGTCTAGTGCCTCACTGTACACGTATCTGCTCATTAAAAGTGTCAAAATTTTTGCTCCGCCAATTTGTTTATTTTTTTAACCGTTCTCAGGTGGCCAGTGTTTTTTCTTTAAAGCCTATTTAAAATATGAGATAGAAATAAGCCAATTTTGAAGTCAAACTAAATTTTGACATACCTTTCAGTTTTGAAAACGAACAACTAGATGCAGAGATAATGTGGCTAGTCCCTATGAATATATAAGAGCATCTAGCCTGAAACATATTTTTCCATCTGTTTTACTATATTCTATAGTGCACGTATCAAGATGTCAAAAGAGCCGGCTTTGTAATACTGGAATGGAATGGAATGGCTGGAACTAGTGACGTCACGAGTGGAGTAATTTCAAAATTACAAAACTTTAAAAAATCAAAGCGATGGTAATACGATATATAAAAATAATTTGAAAATTGCCTTTGTGTGATAATCTATTAACAAATAAAAAAATATTTAGAATAAACGGTATTTGAAAACATAAAAGTAGTTCTTTGGCCAAAGCGAATGGATGATCAAAGGTCCGATGTTTGAACGAGGCTCTATCTCAATTTGCTTTTCATTTTCTAATATTTTGTTTTGTTTTTTTTATTAAAGAAGGTAAAAACATGCACAGAAAATATAAAAGGAAAAATAATGAAACCCACTGAGCCGCGAAACCGGCTTGTCAGCAGGTTTCTTATTTTTCCTTTACAAAGAGAAACGATAGAGAAATTATATTAATTTAAAAAGTAATATAAACATTATTAAGAACTTAAAGCATACCTTATTTTCAGACAAAATTTATTTATAAAAATTAAAATAGATGACATTAAATGATAATCAATATAAAGCTCTGTTACACATTAACCATTTAATTATTTTTTTCTTAAAATCTTTGTCACCATTTTCTTTTAAAATCATCTTAGGAATCTTATTAAAATTTTTAGTAATTGTATAAAGAATTGTTCTTTGGCCATACTTGTTTACAAACCTCGGTACTGACAAGCTTTCGCGTTGTGCTAGCCTTGTATTATGTGAATGTAAATGCCTCTTCTGGTAGTTACTATCAAATCGGTATCTAGTAACAAATTTGAGCCATAGAATAGCATTTACGGACAGGCACCCTTGCTTTTTAAAAAGTTCGGGTACCTCTTCTTTATCAAGTCTAGGTGATCTGTTAATTAATTCAAGAACCGAGGTTTGTAAAGGTTGAATTTTTTTAATGTTGGTTTTACAAGAAAGGCCACAACTGGTAAATGACTAATGTATTTATAAATCGCTGAAAATGACTCATAAAATTTAAATATTACGGCTAATCAAAAGAACGCAAATATTCATTTTGTATTTTAAATCACAAGATTTTATTTCGTTTTTTCTTTTGGTGCGTTTTGCCAGACAGCCTGCAACCGCCACTGACTGACAAGTATTTAGGTATTAAGTATTTACTGCATTTTGTTGTTGAAACACATTGAACAATACATGTATATACTTACTATACGTAACCTACCCTTATAAATCAGGCGGTTTCTAAGATTTCGCCTTAGTTTATTATTCTATCATATTCTCTCGAGGATCTACATTAGTTATCCTATATCTTGAAGGTAAATTGAGTGTACCCATATTCATTATAATTTATGCCGAGGTAACCATTATTATTTAAATTAATAGCTTCACCCCCGAGCCTACTTGGCAAGAAATTTTTTTGAAGGATTTAATTAACATGATAATTATAAAGAATTTTTATGACATTGACTCTGTAGGATTTTGCTGGTTGAGGGTTGTGGAGCTCCTACCCCAGTTGGAGATTGACAGAAGACACGAGGTTGGGATGTAATGTGTATTTATTACGTGGCGAATAAATGTCGATAAGTCGAATGTCATGGTTTTCGAAATAAATTAAAGTCTGACGAAATGTGAAATCACTGTGAATAGGGTATTACTAAAACAAGTAGAAGAATTTTGGTATCTGGGAATTATGTTTACTAGGGATGGAATGACTGAGAAAGATATTGAAAGGAGGACGAGTGCCGGGAATAGAGTGAACGGTACACTTAAATCAACCTTGGCAAATAAATGTTTGTCGCAAGAACTGTTTGTGACACCTGATTTTTATAATCCGAATCATTTATATTAAACTTATATGTTATTCTTATTTATATATTATGTAGGTGCATATAATATGCATTTGTGTGTTCGTTTTGAATCAACGTTCGCGTATTGTCAATCCTTATTTTATTGTTGTCATTATTTCGTATTTACTGCATTTTGTGATTACCTACTGTATTGTATAGGACTCGTCGCACATTACTCATTCGATGTGTATCAGTTAAATTTAAAAAATAAAATGCCTTTTTTTTCTTCATAATACGGTTTTGAAATTTAACATACTTAAAAAAAATAAAAACAATTTATATCATTTCGTCATTTGAATTTTAACAAAAAGGTTTCTAACTTTTTACTAAGCTCTTTATTGTACCATTTTTAATATAATTTACAAGTTTTAAGCAAATATATTATTTTCATACTTACGCACCCATACAAACGCACCCTCTCCCTCTTTCATTCCCACACGCACATGTATCCTCTCCCTCATTCATTCACGCATACACACATTCACATACACATGAATACAAACGTCACACAAATAAAATTACTAAACTTCTTTTCTTATATATTATGTGTCATTATATTTACAGTGGATTTTTGTAATTGGCTTTAGTATTGTTAAGATTTTTCTAATTATTTTGTTTATGTAATAGCTGTAAAAATCCCAAATAAAATTAAATAAATAAATAAAGAAGCAAAATTAGCATTTTATAACCAAATACCATGACCAAATCCAACAAATACTTGAAGATGGACATATCAAAAGTCAGAATAATCAGGGCACGTGCGTGAGAAGGTGTATGAATGTAGAGGAAGCGAAATCTGTATGCAAAGATAAAGTGATGTGGCGTTCTATCCTCTCTGCCTACCCTTGCGGTGAAACGGCGTGATGTTTTGTTGTTGTTGTTGTCATTGTTGCGAATAATTATACGAGACTGAAGCACGAGTGCAGAGGCGACGATGTGCTTAACTGACTGAGCCGCCTCTTTGGGCTGACTGACGTTACCACGCCCTGTGGTCTCTTTATATACCGCGTTCCTTTGTTCTTCATGTTTTCATGGTAGGAACAAAGTTTTTTTATGAAGTCAATGTTCCAGTCCGTGGCTACCTATAGAATAGTGGGCTGGGCAGGTTACACGGCGTCTGTCATGAGCCCACTAATAAATGTCCAAAAATTAATACTTAGAGTGATGCTTCGATGCCCCTCAACATTCCCATCTGAGACATGGTTTCAATCTGTGAAGGTACTGGACATTAGACATTTTTTTTTAAAAGAGTCATTGACACATTTCTGTCCATGCGGCTACAAGCAATCCAGCAGAATGCTTGTACGAGGTTTTTTGTAATTTGTAATTATTTAATACTAAAAACAAGTACGACTTTCGCTCGGAGAAATTTCTCTTCTGTGGCCTCAAGAGTGTTCAATGTCGTGGATGAACATATTAAGTTCCCCTAAACGAAAACCGTTTTCAGGAAAAGTCTACAATTTTGAATTGTGTCTAAGAGAAGAGACTATTGCAGGAGACAGCTGCGAGACATTGCATAGATTTTTATTATATTAAGCGTATTGTCCAGATGTTGTTAATTGGTAATTACCCTTCTTTAGGATTATGTGGGCCATGATTATTAAATAAAGATATATTGATGACTCGCAATAATTACAGGTGAGAATAATTTATTAAAAAAGAGCTTAAGAGAGTGGACGGAACGTATTCGCTGGAAGCTGTCGGGGTGAAAAAAAGATCGATATATCTGATGTTTTTAATTTTATAATATTTGACAGCGCCCTCTGTTGGCCGGTCTCGAGTGCTATGTTCAGTTACACGCCAATTTCTTTTATATAAATCAATGTTTTTAAATTACGGCATAACCGTTCATTCTTTCCAATGAAAAGTTAACTATACACCCATGGTTAAATGGCTTTTGGTGCCTGGCACCAAGTGCCACAAAATTAATTATTAATTAGTTAGGCCGTTTTCACACCACAGCGAAAATCCACCCGCTCCGATAAAATAACTTAGGGTGGATTGAATCCCATGCCCGAATTACGCACTACAAAGTAGGGGAGATGTGGGGACAGTGGCACATAGGGTACAATGGCACAAACACATTTTTTTGACGCCAATTTACACATTGGTACCACTAAACATTACTCAATGGAATAACACAATTACACAGTAATGGCGGCTCTCTTTTGACTTTTGAGACGCATTTGATCATTTTTAGAAAGTAAAATAAAATAAAT